>NW_007730686.1:144245-145313 GCF_000696425.1 Galeopterus variegatus
ACAGACCTTGAAACAATCTCAGCGGACTTTAAACTTTCACACCTAGAAATGAAGGGCAGGGTCGCACTTCCTCATCTGAATAACCCAAATCATCACTTATATTTTGTTTTATTCAGTAACTAGAAACCGATGGTGCAGTTGGACAGTGGGTGGCTCTCCGGTGACTCTCTCATTGTGCTGGGGTCACTTGTGTACGGGAACAGCAAGGCTGAGATCCGGAGCCTGTAGCAGGAGACACAGTGCTCTACATAGCAGGGAGCCCAGTAAACATTTCAGTACTGATGAAGATGACAGTTTCTAAAACTTCACACTAGTGTGATGCCTAGACAGGTATCTGGTTGTCCACCAGCATTTCACAAGAAGCCTAACACTTTGACCACTTCACAAATAGCCATATTTACATAACAGGGGTTTTCTCACATACTGTTGGCATCATCTGTGGCTATTCCACGTGGGCTACATGGGTTGGAATCAAAAGCAATTAAGGTTCTCAGGTAGCCTTGAAAACAATCCCCCAAACTTTACCTGTAAACAATTTGTATGTTCCATACCAGGAAGCTTACCAAAACTGATACCAAGATGATTTTCGGGAAAATGGGTTTGATCCACCCCTCCCTCAGATACACACACACTCACACACCATCATCAACACCACCACCTCCCCTCTCCTTATATGAAACATCCTGAAAATTAATCAGCAGCCTTAGTAATAGAAAAAAGCCACAAACCTAGCAAGTCCGAGGTAACATAGATACAGCAAGACCAAAACTAAAGCTTTGGAGAGTAGTATTGTCAATAATAGGAAAGCACCAAGAAAGAATCAATTCTGGCTCAAAGGTGGGTAGTAGAAAAGCAGAAGGAAGCCAAGGAAAGGAGCCAGGAGTTTCAAAAGGAAATGCCAGAAACCAAGTAAGAAAGCTAATAATCATAACATCTCACAGCTGCTGAGTGTTTCCTCTGCTGAGAGCTGTACATCCATTCTCTCCTTAAATCCTCACAGGTCGGCAAAGAAGCTTATTATTATTATTATTATTATTATTATTATTATTATTATTATTATTATTATTA
>NW_007730686.1:146203-160015 GCF_000696425.1 Galeopterus variegatus
CAGCTTGTAAAAAGTCAAGCTCACCCTTCTCCACTCTTGGCATCTGTGCTACTGAAGTGCTTTTAGAAAGGAGCTGCCTAACACTTAACCAGAGCTGTCATGTCCAAATCCTACCCATACGTCTAGTCTCAGTTCAAATGCTACCTCTTCCACAAAGTCTTTGCTGATTTCTTAAATAGAAATGATCCCTCTCCTCCTTCCTCTAATGTTTCCATCTTTATTTCTCCTATGCCCTTGAGCACTTTCTATCTTACAGGATAGTTATTTAAATACATGTCACCCATTTCAACAAATTTTGGTCACCCACCATCAGATAGGAAAATGTTGAACTTGCTCATAGCTGGTTGATATGAACTTTCAGAGACAGATAGATCACTATCCTACAAAGATCTGAGCTCTTAGTTCAGTAAGTAGATTTGGGAAGTGTCTCCCAAGCTAAGGTCTATATTTCCCACTCCAACTTTCATCTAGTTCAAGCATTGACAAAATCTGGCCAACAGAATGTGGGCAGAAATAACTGTGTACCTCAGCCAGGCCTGGCCTTTAAGTAGCTCCCACACGATTCTCATCTCATTCTTTGCCATCTGCTGGCTGGATGTCAACACACTGGGCAACCTGGAGAGCTATGAGTAAAGGACCACTGCCCCCATCAGCTTGGTTCTCTGAATGATTGTGTGGCACACGAGGGTACTTCAAAAAGTTCGTGGAAAATAGCATTAAAAGATATTAATTTTTCTTTGAATTTTTGAAGTACCCTCATATAGTTCTCCACCCTCCTCCAATACCTTCATTTTATGTAGAATAAGAAATAAGTTTCTGTTATGTTAAACCACTAAGATTTTACAGTTATCTGTTAAAACAAACCAGAAAAGTCAGCCACTACTACGATAAATGTAGGAGGTATCACATCCGTATAGAAACTGTGAGGCCAAGGTCCATCCATGTTGTTGCAAATGGCAGTATCAGAGAAAAAGAAATACCACAGGTTTTCACTTATTGGAGGGAGCTAAAGGTGAATGAATCAATTCACACACATACATACATACACACACACACACACACTCTCTCTCTCACACACACACACACACACACACAAAAAAACAAACAACAACAACAACAAAAACAAAAAAACCGGGGGTGGGGGGGAGAGGAAGATATAACAACCACAATTTTTTTTGAAGTTCTTACAACAAGAAAATGGAGGGGACACACTTGGGTGGGAGGGGGGAGAGGGAGGAGGGAGGTTTCAGAGATGGGACACAATAATCAACTACATTGTATATTGACAAAATAAAAATAATTAAAAATAAATAAATAAATAAAGCAAGGGCAATACAGAGGCAAAAAAAAAAAAGAAAAGAAAAAGAAACTGTGAGGCCAGGGGCTTTGATAGTCAGGACACATGTCAGAGATGCAGCCTTACGCCCTTGCAAGGCAGAGAGGTGGAAAAGAAAATGAGGTTCCCTTCCTAACATGGGATCCCTCAAACAACAGTCAGTTTATGAATGGGGACTTAGAAGTAGGCTCCCAGAAATAGCATGGAAACAAGACCTCTTGCTATCCACCCTAGCCTCTTGGAAGGAAAAAAAAAAATCTAAGTAAAATCAAAATTCAATACTGCATCATGAGGTTCTCAAACTCATACTACCCAAGTAGTATGGGACTCCCGAATCAAAAGAATGTACATAAAACTTGGTCCAAAACCCAAGAAACATTTAGGGCTTTGGAAAGAAGAAATGTGAAACTTCTTCAAAGACATTTCCACAGCTCAGTGTATAAATGGTCTCATGCAACATAAAGAATCCAAACACGAACAAGCCATACAAGGAAAGGAACCCTCGTGAGATAAGGTCAGCAGACACAACAAATGAGAAAATAGGCACCCAAGGAAGCAAAAATAATGATTTCAAAAATCTTAGGTGTCTATAATTGAACACTTAAATTTAAATATGTTCAAAATGATCAAAATTATAAAAGAAGGGATAGAAAACAATGAAAGAACCTTTGAACAGAGAAAAGAACAAATTTGAAAGAACCAAACAGAGCTTCTAGAAATGAAAACCATAGTCATTAATCTTAAAAACAAAATGAAGAGAACAAACAGCAGATTTGATGCAGCTAAAGAAAAATTTAGGGAACTGATGAAACATGTGTAGTAACGGCCCATAAACCAGAATAGAAATATAAATGAGTAAAAATATAAAAGAAATATTGGTACTTCAAAAAAGAAAGAAATGTCCAAAATGTATCTAAAAAGAGTCAAGAAGGAGTGAAAAATTAGAAATGGGATTGAGATAGTATTTGAAATATTAGTAACTGAAAATTTTCCAGAAATTTTTAAAGAATTTTCCAGAATTGGCAGACAGAAACCATGAAAAGTAAATAGACATGTCAAAATAAGATGGTACAATAAAGACAAAATCTATGTAAATTGAGTAAATCTTTTAAATAAAGATTCATAAACTGGATTTTAAAAATTCGGTTGTATTCTATTTCCAAGAAATACTCTTACAATGGAGCAGAAAGGTTGCAATTAAGAGTGGAAAAATATGGGCCGGCCTGGTGGCGCACTGCGATAGTGCGCCGCTTGGGAAGCACGGCGGCGCTCCCGCCGAGGGTTCGGATCCCACATACAGACCGGTTCCCGCTCACTGGCTGAGCGTTTGTAATTGAGGCTATCGCTTTGTTAAATGGTGGTAGTATATTATTGTCATCAATATCCATCCAGTTTTTGTAGTATCCAGGCTAGTACATGGGGATGTAATGGGGACAACCACCCTTGCATCCTTTAAATATTTGAGGATAGCACTAATATCTCCCACTTCCCAAATACATGATATTTACTTTCTTAGACTGGGAAGGGAAGATTCAGGGGCTTCCACTTGGCCTTTTCTACTATAATAGCTCTTATTATATAGTTCGTATGGACTTATGTGAGGATTCTGTCATCTACTAAGAATGGTAATTCTGATTATATATTTGGGACTGAAGAAATGACCACTGGGTGAGTCTGTGGATCCAGTGGACCCACAGTGAAATGGACATTGGCCAAGACGCCATTTATTATCTGACTGCCATGTGTCCCTACCCTAAGGAGACCATTATGTCACTTTAGATCCTCAAGAATCAGTGTCAACTTGGAACCTGTAGCCAACAGTGCTCAAAAAAGCTGGCATGTCCCTTTCTTCAAGTGTGTGGTTATCCAAATAAATGGCTATAGGTCCCTTTGGGGAAAGACTGGGGGAATTACTAAACTTCCCATGCCATAGGGAACCAGGGTTCTTCTCCATGGTGACCCAGCTTCTTTAGTTTATGGGTTCTGACACTAAAAAGCAGCTCAGTCTGAAAACCAGACAAAGGATTTTGATTGCTTATTGGGGCAGCTGACCTCAGCCTTCTGCTCAACCATTCTTAACTCCATTTTATAATATATGTTAAGCAATATGCTTGTCAGCTACCCACATATCTTGCATTCAGAAACACCATGTTCTTTTAACCATCTTTACAGATCCTGCAAGTTAGGGCTCTCTGGATGCCATTCCAATACTGCTCTCCATAACAATAATTACTTCCACTTTACTTCTGATGGTTAAGTGCTATTCTGGGATCCCATCATCTTTATTGCTGGTAGAGAGCCCAGTTCTGCAATCTCCCACCTCCTAGCCCTCCTTCTAGTCTACCACTGACCTTCTCTAAAATGCTGGTGCTCACGAGTAAACTGATCACCTTGATAAACAGCGTGTCTTACAAGCCCTCCTAACACTTTCCTGTCATATGCCTTTTAATCCCCTCCCTCCATAGCCTGCCATGATAGCCCAGCATCTCTACTTCATTGAATTGGGACCAGTGCATTTCACAATCTTCAAGAGCCATCCCAGCAGAATATTAGAACGGTCTCCCAGGACCCTACTGTGGAGTTAAACCTTGTGTCCCCAGAGCATGCCCCCAAATTGACAAACTCCACCTTATCCTGCTATATATTCTTACCCACTTGATCCAACACCCTCAGGATTCACCCTAGGCATGCCACCCTGCTTCTTGCAGGTGGGTCAACATTGTCTTGTAAGTGATCCACCCTCATTGAAGGCCTCTGCATAGTCTTCAAGCAAAGGGGGGCTTCTATCTTCCAATAAGGAGGAGAGGATCATTTCTGAAGATCCAAAGTGTTCAGAGGAAACTGGAGGAAAGTTCTAAGTTCTCAAGTGCATCTATGCACATATGCACAGACTGGGTGGCCTAAGCAACAGAGGTTTATATTTTTCACAGTTCTGGAGGTTACAAGTCCATGATCATGGTGCTGGCAAGATTTGGTTTCTCGTGAGGTCTCTCTTCCGGTCTTATAGATGGCTGTCTTCACATGGTGGACAGAGAGCTCTGATGTCTCTTCCTCTTCTAATAAGGCCCAGTCATATTAAATTAGGACCACACCCTTATGACATCACTTGACCTTAATTACCTCCATAAGGGCCCTGTCTCCAAATACAGTCACACTGGAGGTTGAGGCTTCAACACATGAATTGGAGGGTGACGGGAGGTGGGGTCCAACACAATTCAGCCCATAACTGGATTTCTTCCAATTGTAAGCAGCCAAAAGTTTCCCTAAAACACATGGGAACTTGGTATATGATTAAGGTGACATTATAAACCAATGGGGGAAAAACAGAGTGACGGAGTGTTCAACAAAGAGTGCTAAGACAATTTGCTATCCATATTAAAAAATAGTTAAATTAAATCCATAACACACATAAAAATACATTCCTTGTTGTTGAAGCTCTAAATGTAAAAATTGCAAAACAGAAATATTAGAAAGAAGATATACAGACAGTCACTGAGTTAATGATGGTTCAACTTATGATTTTTCAACTTTGCATGGTGTAAAAGTGATACACATTCTGTAGAAACTGTACTTCAAGTACCCATATAACCAAGCATTCTGTTTCTCACTTTGAGTACAGTATTCAGTAAATTACATGAGATATTCAACACTTTATTATAAAACAGGCTTTCTGTTGGATCATTTTGCCCACCTGTAGGCTCATGTAAGTGTTCTGAGCATGTATAAGGTAGGCCAGGCTAAGCTATGATGTTCAGTAGTTTAGGTGTATTAAATACATCTCTGACCTTAACATTTTCAGTTTACGATTGGTTTATCAGGACATAACCCGATTTGTAAGTTGAAGAGCATCTGCAGTTGACTTCATAGTTCAGACAGATTTTTTAAATTAAGCACACAAGCTATAAAGAAAAGGGTTAATATATCTGACTGCATTAATATTTAAAACTTCTCTGGACTGATATCTTTTTTAGAGAAGAAAAAAACCATAAAATGGCAGAGACATTTGTAAAGCATATAATCAGCAAAGGTTATGGAGAATATATAAAGCAGTCCTTCAAAGCAGTAACAAAAAAGTCCACAACCCAGTAGAAAGAATGAGATAAGCAAATGAATCCATGAAGAAGAACCCACACAGCCAATAAACAAGATCAGGAAAAAGCCTCTTAATAAACAATAAAGTAATACTTCTCAGAATCTTATGTTAACATCAGATAAACAAAACAATCGGAACTTAATGACTGATCTGACAACCAGACTAAGAGAAAAGCAATAACAAACAATAAAGTAATACTTCTCAGAATCTTATGTTAACATCAGATAAACAAAACAATCGGAATTTAATGACTGATCTGACAACCAGAGTAAGAGAAAAGCAATAATCAATAACTTAAGATGACTCCCAGATTTCTAGTTTTGTAGGTGACTGGCCTCATTTAATCAGAATGAGCAATGGAAGAACAGAATGTGTTTTCACAAGAATAGGATATTTGAGTTTGACCTTACTATGGAATATCCAACTAAGAGTTATATATACAGGTCTGGAGATCCCAGGGAGAAGCCTGGCCTGGACACACAGATTTGGGAGACACAGGACATGGGTAGTTGTTGCAATCAAAATTGTGAATGAGATTGCTCAGGAAGACTTCAAGGATTGAAAGAAAGTGGAAGAGAAGCCAATAAATTAGCAGCCAAGAGTCAGGGGAGAACCAAAACAATCCTCATAGGTATCTGTAGGCGGAAAGAACAAATACAATGAAACCAAGGAGAGCTGCCTCATTTAGTTTTAAATCCAGTGTGTATTTATTTATTTATTTATTTATTTGCATTTTAAAATCATTTTTGTTACTGCTAAACCAATAAATTTGATAAATCAGTAGAAAGTGAAGTACAGGACATCCTGCCTCATGTGTCTTTTCAATGGAAGACTGAGTTTGTTTAGGAGGGCATTTGAGAGAACTGTATAACCATTTGATAGACTAAAGTCTCATTATGGGGTGAAAAACCACTTGGAAACTTGCAGAAAAGCTCTATGTTTATTTTCATAAATAGTACTTTATAACAAATGTATGCCAGCAATTTTACAATACCTTGTAGAAATGACAGTCATTGTTGGTTGCGGAAAGTTTCTAATATCAATTAACCACGCAGTCTGAAGAGATTTGATTCTGGCCATTTAGATGCCTCCTTTGTGGTGGAGGTTTGCTTTTTTACTCTTATGGAATAACAAAGATAAGCTAGTCATGTGCACAAAAGGTATATTAATGCCCTCTCCTTAGTCATGGGATCCAAACACACATATCTTGTTACATATCAAGAAGACAAAATCCTTGTGCTTAAATGTTTTTGCTTCTCTAACATGGAGGGAAAAACAAAATTATTTTAATTCAATAGAATTAAAATAGTGAAGGGTCCACAAACTGAATCAGAATTTTAGCCAAACTCTTTGTAAAATTGGAAACTTATTCCTATGATATGTGTACACAAAATGTGAGTAACGTATATAATCTATTCTCCATTTTTAAAGTTATTTTTATTTATCATAAAAATTCTGGATCTGTGTTTCTATAAAGCCATTTCATAAAAGAAACAAATTAGTTTTTAAATACACCTGAAATTTTTATTGAAATAAAAAACATGAATATGAAACTGTAAAAAAAATTCCTTATATAATGAAGTTTAATATCTATGCTAAATAGAAAGAGAAGTATCTTTTAATGTGCTGAATTTCTACATGATTTCAATCACAATATTTCTACTGTGTTTGTGAAAAATGTTATGAAAAGGATTAGAATGTGAAATATTAGCAACACAACATCAGAAGCAAATGATAACCACCCAAACATATTTTAATTATATAAAATGCAGACCTATTTACTCAAAAGCTACAGTTAACTTCTGCATTTTTAAGTGTGCACTGATACAGAAGAAAAAACTTAAATGCACATAATTTGATTGAAACAAATAATTTTCCTTTCAGAGAAACATTCTAAACATAATAAATCCTATAAGAAACAATGAGCTTAACTCTTTTTTTTTCCTTTTTCCTTTTTTTCTTTTTTCGTGACCGGTAACGGGATCGCAACCCTCGGTGTCGCGCCCACACCGCGCTCAACCATTGAGCGGACCGGTCTCTATATGGGATCTGAACCCTCGGCGGGAGCGCCACCACGCTCCCAAGTGCTGCACTCTACCGAGTGCGCCACCGGGCCGGCGGACCGGTCTCTATATGGGATCTGAACCCTCGGCGGGAGCGCCACCACGCTCCCAAGCGCTGCACTCTACCAAGTGCGCCACCAGGCCAGCCCTTAACTCTTTACTTACAACATCAATAATCACCCATTATTACTGTACATATTAAAGATGTCAGACACAAGTAAAACAATGAAGCATGAAAAACAAAACAGTCTATCTCCAAGATTTTTCTAAAATTGACTACAATCATTTCCTCTTCCCATATGTCATTACATTTCTGACAAGAACTAAAACACTCAATTAAACTACGTGGCTCAAGCTGATGAAATTACAAAGAATTCATTTCGTCCCCTTCATAGATTAAATCTAAGTCATTGTTGGCTTAAGTCAATGGAGCTCCATTCGTTACCTCCTGATTTCATAAATGCTTTATGGTTATCCAGACATTTTAAAATTCTTTTCTAATTCCTTGCCTCCTAATCAACATATGGGGACATTCTTTTATTCTCCATTCACGTCACTTAAACTTCACAGAAAGTAATATCCAAATTTCACATGGGAAGGACAAAAATCAGACCCATCTTCATACACAGATATTTTTTAAAAAGCAAAAATGTTATAGTATTTATAAAAATTATATTTAATAACAAAGACCTCTATGTGCTCATCACCTTGGAAAAACAGACTAACCTTTGAAAAAACAGTGCCATTCTAGGAGGACATGACTTTCACACAAGAATGCTGAAATGCTTCCACACTGAGCCTAAACGTTATATAAACTAGAGGGCCAATAAGTTAGTCTTTCATTCTATTTTGGTGCACCTGGCTTACTGCTATCAAAAGGAGTCCGTGATATATTCATGTAAATCACACACACATACATTCACAAACAGTAGTAACCTTTTGACAGAGCCTGTGTTGATATGAAATATTCTGCACCTAAAGTAAAAAGTATATTGTACTTAAGGCTAATGACAAAGAACAGTACTCTATAGTTGCTTCAGGAAAACAAGATATATATGTCTTGTTTGGGGGTTTTTTTTAAATAACAAATTTGTTTAATACCCCTTCCCAGAATAAATTTTTCATTAAAATGCTGATAGCTTCCTTATTTTGAGAAGAAAGTTACATCTCTTCAAGTCTTATGGAGCCAAGATTTAAAGCACCGTTATATATATCATTTCTTAGCATTTTCTCTCATGTTTTTACACATTGCTTCTCTCAACTTGACCCCAAACAGCCTTATTCTATTCATTACACTGTGCCTGAGGAGGCTATTTTAATGTTTAAAAGTGTGCAAGTGCATGTGCATACGTATTTGATATATATCTATGTCTATGTATTATATTTCTGTTCAGATTGGCAACAATTCATATGTGATGCTTTCTGTTCACAATTAATCTACTTTTTAACTTTGCTTTTGCTACTCGTTGAGCAAAAAATGAAAGTGAAGGGTTCATTCCTTAGAAGAATTAGTTAATGAGATAAAGAAGGCTTCCTCTTGTTCTGCAGCCACAATTTTAAATGTACAGATTATTTTTTTCTAGGTGAATGAACGTCATCCTTTGCATATAAGATAGATCATTTAATAAAAATTCTGAGGATATTGGTTTATGAGTTATAAACTGGAAGAGTTAGCATGGATAATTTCATATTAGTATAGCTTCACAGCTGTGAGTCTATAGAGATATTGACTGACTCCGAGCCACATATATATGAAAAGGTTCTGTCTTTACACACTATAGCAAGAATCAACACTTTCAGATTAAAACAAGAGGCATGATAGTATCATACTCTTCCTATGAGTCTGGCATTCTAGTATAAAGGTTCTGTCTTTACACACTATAGCAAGAATCAACACTTTCAGATTAAAACAAGAGGCATAATAGTATCATACTCTTCCTATGAGTCTGGCATTCTAGTATCCCCCCCAAAAAAAAGTAAGAAATAAAAAGTCTTAATAAATAAAAAGTTATCCCATGGCCACAGAGAAATATAGTGAGTAAAATGTTATGGTCATAACATCATATTTTATAACTAGAAGTTAAAGGGTGCTCAATAGCTACTTTAACAGAAGCTATGCCAGGTAAAATGTCCTTAGCCTAAAACGAAGTTAGTCAAAATCCTTATTTGCTCTACAAAACTCCTAATGTTCCACTCCACTAACAAGCCAGTTGCTGACAAGTGTCTTAAAATACAATTAAGTTTCATAAAATTAAAACTATGAAATCTATGCATACAACATCACAAAGAACTAACAACTCAAAACATTATACCGGTTATCACAGAAAAGCAACATAAGTTTTTCATAGAACCCTCTCTCTGTAAAACAACACATGAAGCCTAACGATCTCTTCCATCCACTCAAATAAATGGTCCCCACATCTGTCAGTAAGTCTCACTTTATTTGTACTGCCAGTCTGCCATGGAGACCACCATTCCCACAGAGAAAACTGCCACATTTGGGAGGCCAATTTCATTATTTATGCTAAAATCATCTCCAAAATGACATCCACTATTTTAATTTTCTGTGAATGATTTTCCTTGGTTAGACAATATATTTCATTTATTATTTTTTTCAGTAAAATGTTGGCAAAGTGTTTTAAGGTAAGTTGTTATTCACCTCCTCAAGGTGGGTCACAATTATATCTTATCAACAGGTGGTAAAATATGCACATACAAGAGAAGAACTGTCCCCATTTTTTCATTTTTTGCTACAGTTATTATGGCCTATTACCTTCCAGTAGTATACTTAGAGTACCAAACTTTGATTTTCATGTAAAATATCAATGTTGTACTTCATTAAAATGATTCTTAAGGAGTTCCCTAAAACCTAAGCTTTGTAGTATAATGAAGAAAATAACAAGATAAAAAAGAGAAAGAAATATCTTTATTAAAGAAGGAAAAGACAGAATCTCTTCATTGAAAAAAGAAAAGAGAATCACCTTGAGAAATAGTTATACTTTCTTACATATAATCCCTTATTTTTATAAACTATTTAAAAATTATTAACCCCAGACCCAGTAATAGTGCAGGAATTTAACACTAAAAGGCCAGTTGGTCTATTTCCCTAACAACACAAGATTGCTGCTTGTAGTCCATCGTGCCTTATATTGTACCATTTGAAAAAGTAAGCCTACTAGTAGAATGCACAATCCAGATTTTAGACCAGAAATAGAGTACCCCATTTACTATTCATCCTCCCAGATTAGTATATCCTTATGTTATTATCTCTTTAAATACTGTTACATTATAATCTCTGTTTGTACTTCCTATTTGTGGAAAATACTAAAACAGCTATTAGGGAAAATACATCTATTTTCTATAGTATTATTAAGTGCTTTATATAACTGCCATCTATTTTGGTTCCAAATGGTTAGTTCTGAGACCTGGAAAGGAAAAAAAAAATCTTTTAAACTTAAGATTAATAATTTTATGAAAGCACTAAAAGTTCAAACTTCAAATGTACAGCTCTACATAATTAAAAAATATATCCTTTAATATGAGAAANTTATGGCCTATTACCTTCCAGTAGTATACTTAGAGTACCAAACTTTGATTTTCATGTAAAATATCAATGTTGTACTTCATTAAAATGATTCTTAAGGAGTTCCCTAAAACCTAAGCTTTGTAGTATAATGAAGAAAATAACAAGATAAAAAAGAGAAAGAAATATCTTTATTAAAGAAGGAAAAGACAGAATCTCTTCATTGAAAAAAGAAAAGAGAATCACCTTGAGAAATAGTTATACTTTCTTACATATAATCCCTTATTTTTATAAACTATTTAAAAATTATTAACCCCAGACCCAGTAATAGTGCAGGAATTTAACACTAAAAGGCCAGTTGGTCTATTTCCCTAACAACACAAGATTGCTGCTTGTAGTCCATCGTGCCTTATATTGTACCATTTGAAAAAGTAAGCCTACTAGTAGAATGCACAATCCAGATTTTAGACCAGAAATAGAGTACCCCATTTACTATTCATCCTCCCAGATTAGTATATCCTTATGTTATTATCTCTTTAAATACTGTTACATTATAATCTCTGTTTGTACTTCCTATTTGTGGAAAATACTAAAACAGCTATTAGGGAAAATACATCTATTTTCTATAGTATTATTAAGTGCTTTATATAACTGCCATCTATTTTGGTTCCAAATGGTTAGTTATGAGACCTGGAAAGGAAAAAAAAAATCTTTTAAACTTAAGATTAATAATTTTATGAAAGCACTAGAAGTTCAAACTTCAAATGTACAGCTCTACATAATTAAAAAATATATCCTTTAATATGAGAAAAATATATTATTTCCATATTTAGGGAAGAGCGGCATCATCTCTTAAGAATTCAAAAAACTAATGCAATTACGTTTCTCCCCATATATACCTCACAAGGCAACTGTAAATTAATCAGTCCACAAAGCTATAATCAGGAACTGGTTTCATTACGAAAATTTTGTAAAGCTTTCAACAATTTCTATCAGATTTGCTTCTAATTATATAGAAATGAATCTGCTTGAAAGTCTAAATATATTCAGCTAGGAAAATAAATATTTGCTGATATCTCTAGGGCAAAAAATATCATAAGAGAGTCCTAATAGAAATAAGGCAAAAAGCAGAAACAAACTCTCCATATAGCCTATTTTTTTCTTCCAATTATATAGTCTTATTTTGTGTAAAAAACTGTTTGGGAAAAACCTCATTTTGGAAATAATCAATATCGAGTTTTCTCACATACTAACAGGAGGGAGACGGAAGGGATATTATTGGTAAAGGTAGGCTGGATCAGTGAAAATCCACAGGATTTCCAGATTTGCAAACCATCCAGCCAGGCTCAGAAAGATGACTGGGTGTTCCTTTATAATCCCTCCCTGAGTATGTGCCATCACAGCCACGAGCATTAAAACCTGAAAGCACTTCAGGGAGAGCACGCCAATGTTAATCACCAACACTCTGAACAAATGCTTCCTCCTACCAAAATGAATACCTTGCACTGTCTTTTTAGTTTGTTTAGGTGGATTTTGGTAAGGAGAAGGAAAGTATGTCAATAAGTCATGAAAACATTTCGATCTATTGCCATCTCCAAATTATCTCTGAAACTACATTGCAATTTGTTCATTCAAGTTTATTGCTTTAAGAAAATAGTATATGCTTTCCTATTACCAATTCCTTAAAATTCTATGACTTCTTAGATTAAGTACTTTAGAATAAGCTGCCATATAATAATCTTGCTTCTAAATCTATAATAAAGTATATAATAGGAATGATCCTATTTTTTTTTATTCCTTACAAAGACAAGCAGGCAAATCCTCTTTCAGTGCAAATTCTCTTCTGTCTCTCTTATTTAATTTTTGTAAATGACTTTTCAAAACACATGCCATAAAAATAAGTCATTCTCCTCTTGTAGCTACTAACAGTTATCTAATCTTTCCATTAGTCTTCTAATTTTAAGATTTAGAAGGTAGTATTCAACCACACTGTCACATTATACTTATCAATAACTACGTGTTCATTATTCAAGTATGATAACCCTTCATTTTTCTTATAATCCATATACTCTGCTTTTAAAAGTCATCTATGCCACGACAGCGCAGTCCTTGTTTTGTTCGTTGTTGTCATTTTCTTGTGGACTAGTGATTTTTACTTCTGGCCNCAGTCCTTGTTTTGTTCGTTGTTGTCATTTTCTTGTGGACTAGTGATTTTTACTTCTGGCCTCGGTGGTCTCTGAGGGTCTAAATCAGCCTGGAGGAAAACAGAGCAAAAGATATTTAGCTCTTTGGTTTACAAAGGTAATAAAATTTACAAAAAAGAAAGAAAGACATGTTACTCGATTATTCTATTTAATCATATAGAATATTCAACTAAAAATGGTTCCTTGGCTTCCATTTGTTTCTTAGTCTCTCACTACCTGGTGGACGCACCATTCCCAAAACTTTACTTGCACAGAAGCCCCTTCTGGGACCATAATTCACTATGTGATTTAAAGGCACAGATTCATTTCTTGTGCTGCAGGCTTTATTTTTCTCAATTTTTTCTTTACTTCCTTTTGAGCTTTTCTTTTCAATAGCATATTTATACCTTTCTTTGGTTTAGCCTTCTCAGAGACAAGAAAAGAAAAAAATGCAGCAGTTCTACTCTCTCATCACATGGAGCCAGCTCATGCCTAGTGCTCTTTGAATTTTAGTTTTCTACTGGAATTCACAAATTCATTCTGAATATGGTACCAAGTATCATCATACAGATAAGAGTAGGACAGAAAATCAAAATGCAGAGGCTGCATTTCTC
>NW_007730686.1:160264-162768 GCF_000696425.1 Galeopterus variegatus
TTCACTATGTGATTTAAAGGCACAGATTCATTTCTTGTGCTGCAGGCTTTATTTTTCTCAATTTTTTCTTTACTTCCTTTTGAGCTTTTCTTTTCAATAGCATATTTATACCTTTCTTTGGTTTAGCCTTCTCAGAGACAAGAAAAGAAAAAAATGCAGCAGTTCTACTCTCTCATCACATGGAGCCAGCTCATGCCTAGTGCTCTTTGAATTTTAGTTTTCTACTGGAATTCACAAATTCATTCTGAATATGGTACCAAGTATCATCATACAGATAAGAGTAGGACAGAAAATCAAAATGCAGAGGCTGCATTTCTCCAACAGCAACCATCATTCCTGCTACGTGGATTTCTCATATGTTATTAACGAGATTGTCTCATTGATAATTTGTCTTTCCCCACTAGCCTGAGAACTGAACGGAGTGAGGTTAGAACTAGCTGGTTTTCACACTCTGCTCCAAATACTGGAGACTCCATAGCCAAGGGCCACCAGTCTGGGGGTGACAACAGCAGGTTGTCAGGCCAAGATTTATGCTCTAAAAAAGAAAAAAAAAACACTACTGGGGCTATGCCTTATTTCACATGGTTAGCTTGTGAAGTATCTCACATAGTATCTTGAATATAACACAAGCTCAGTCTGAATAAATGTTAATTGCTTACTGTGTATTTGTCTTGCATTTCTTGCTATTTTCCTACAATCATGTCCCGCTTTGCACAAGAACTGTTACATAGAACAAAATGTTACATGGTAAACTGAACTTTTAGTCATTTTATAAGAATCCTTTTGTAAAAGTTAATTATTAATTTCTAATTTCTAATTCATATAAATTTGGTTTTTCATATTCAGTATGCTTAAAGTACACATCTACTAACATGTTAGGGAGAATGGAAATAAAATACATCATCATTATAGAGAGAAATGAGTCAAATAAGATTAAATCTCTTTGTGAATAACTGCTCTGTCCTAGGCATTTGTATAGTCCTTAAAATCCCTAACTAGTCACATATCGGGCACTTGCTCATTCACGTTCCCAAGAATCTGGATTCACCCTCATTACATATCACAGGCACTTGCACTTCAGGCCCTTGCCAAATTGTACAGACTTGATCTTGACTGATGCCCAATTCCTACCAAAGGCCTATTATTTTCCTTCATTATTTATTTTTTTTAATTGACAAAAATTGTATGTATTTATGGTATTCAACATAATGTTTTGAAATATTTATACATTTAGGAAATGGCTAAACCAAGCTAACTAACATATGCATTACCTCACATACTTACCATCTACTGTAGCGAGAACCCTTAAAATCGACTTTCTTAGCCATTTCTAAGTTTTACAATACATTGATTACAATACATTCTTATTACTTATAGTCAGCATATTGTACAATAGATCTCTTGAACATATTCCTTCTAACTGAAATTTTGTACCCTTTGACCAATGTCTTCCCAACCCCCACCCCAGCCCCTGCTTCTATGAGCTGAACCTTTCTAGATTTCACACATAAGTGAGATCATTCGGTATTTTTCTTTGCTTGGCTTATTTCACTTAAGATAAGGTCTTCAAGGTTCATCCACGTTGTTGCATATTACAGGATTATTCGTAAAAGTTATATTTATGGAAAATGGAATGACAGGCAATCCACTCATTTCTGTAAAATCTATTTAGGTCATACACTGAATTAAGCTAGAGCACTGGAAAAATGCATACTTGGATCTTACTACCTAGTCCCACATACCATTACACTTTGATTTCACGCTGTAAACTTTCATCGAAGGCTACGACAGTGAAGAGTTTTACGAAAGCCTCTCTCGCAGTTGGCATACAAATGACACTGAGGACTATGTAGAACTGCATATGGGGAATTTCTTATAGAATAGGACTGTGATTATCTCACCTTGAAAAAGATGAAATGAGAGACATGCTGAGTGTTTTCGCTTAGATGTTAAGAATATTTACATAAGCCCCACAGTGCATTACAGATAACTTTGTACTGGTTATTGACACCTGGCCATAAGAACATTTTGTATTTTGCTATTGCTAAACTTGCTCTCCCTAAGCAAGATAAAACAGATAAGTTAATAATGAATAATTGAGAAGACCCCATCCATCACAGTGGGTCTCAGGAATGAGTGCACCAAGGTGCATGTCAAGGGTGCAGTCTTGAAGGAGGTGGGCCTTGATTTGAAGGACAGACAGCAAGGGGGCAGATGGAGAGAAAACTGTGGAGGACTTCCTGCTTCTTATGCTGTTGGACTTAACTTGAGCTTGGCAGTGATTGGGCCATAGTCATCCATGTGGAACTTAATCTATCCTATGGAACTTCATCTGTCCCACGGAAGAATACCAGGACTTGAAAGAGTCCTGTTCCAGGGCCAGCAGTGGGACCACAGGCCAGAAGGTGAAACTTTACCACATATCTCTTTATCTTTGCTGTACAATAAATAGAACTATATATATATATATATATATATATATATATATATATATTCAAGTGCTA
>NW_007730686.1:163706-165827 GCF_000696425.1 Galeopterus variegatus
GTGTTCTTTGAAGGCTCTGTAAATTTTTTGTAAAGTGAAGTAGGAGTTAGATGGATGGATGAATAGATGGATGTGTAAATGACAGAAGGATAGGCATATGAACTGTCAGATAGGTAGATGGCAGTACTTGTTAACTGACTGAAATAAGCAGCAAATGAATTGAATTAAATAGTACTCAATCTTTCCTACTTATCCATGAGAGGTTTCAACGCAAGGCATAAGTACTTGGGTAATTCCCTAAGTGCACACGTGCATGCCCACACACACTTGCCTTCATGCATGCACACACGTAAGCAAAAGAAATAGAAATACCTCATCCTGTCCACTGCCAGCCCCTTGAGACTTTCTTTCCTGGTCCACTGCTGGTTGAAGTTCATTATTAGCCTGATCCAGTTCCTCGCCATTTTCTTCATCGGTAACTCCACTTACACGAGCGGGACCTGCCTGCTCCTCACTGTGATCCAGGATCTCCTCGACTTGCTCAGTGGCTTCTGTAGCCTCCCTTCCTCCTTCATCTTCAACTTCACCATTCATTCCTGAGAAGTCTTCTTTCGGTTCTGTATCCTCACTTGCTTTCTCTCCATCTTCTTCCTCATCTACTATTTCTGCTGGCCTCTGATGGACCAAAAAGAATAATAGATAAAAGTGGGACATATTAAGGAGATTTTCCATTGCACATTATAGCAATGTAATAATTATTACATTACAGTCAAGTAAAACTTTCTTACATTTGCATACTTTACAGTATATAAAGTGCTTACATTGACTGAGTACCTACCGTATACCACACTTCGCAAGTATTTTCTCATTTAACCCTCACAACAATCATGTGAGGTCATTATTCCCATTTTACAGATGAGAAAACAAAGGCACAGAGAGACAAGTATCCAGTCCAAAGTCACACTGGAAAAGCCAGCATTTAAACTAAACATGTGACTACAGAACCAGCACTTGTACTCCGCATGGCAGATAGAAAACTAAACGGCAGGGTCCTTGGCCAGTGTCTTTTGGAGTGTCCGGCCCAGAGGAAGAGGCTAAGAAAAAAAGGTGTTGGTGGAGAGATTATCATCCTCAGTGCCAAGGATGAGGGTGATGGCACCAGGATGTGAACTCAAGTTTTCTGACATGGAATGTGGACAGCTTTCCACACAATGCCTAGGAGAGTTGACAGCTTATCTCTAAAAAGCAAGAAAAAAGATTGTCATGTAGATCCGAGGCCAAGCAACTACATGCCCTTTCTATAAAAATAATAAACGCTAAAGTATTATATTAACCTTAAGCATTTTTACTGTTATTTGGATTCATATAAATTTGCTTTAAACGAGAGCAGAAGGCCAAGTTCCAGATCCAAGACTTTGGAGAGAGAAAGATCCAGGTGCAAGACCTGGCCAGCACTTACTGACTGCTGCCTAACTTTTGTGAGTTTCAGATTCCACATTTGTAAAATGAGAATGTAACAAAACTCCCATTGGAATTAAAGGAGATAGATTATATAAAGTGCCAAGCATAGTGCCTGGCATATCACAGATTCTAAAAAAACACTGAAATCCCTTTCCATGTATAGTGATAAATCTATCCTGGAGCCATCATATTTCTTCACTGCCATCAATCAAATAACAGGGTTTTTTTTTTAAGTGCTAAGTGTTTAAGTGTTGCTCTATGTTAGAATCTCAGACCTAGGGTTTTTCATTTTCTATAACTTCACTTATAGAAGTTAACATGATGCCTTCAGTTATGGAAGTAAAGAAGAAAAAAATGAAGGGGAGTAGAATAGAAGATCAGAATAAAATTCCACACATTATTTTGAAGAAAGAGTTTTTATCTTCTGTCCAAAATAATGCCTCAAATTTGATTATGATACCAAAGATGCACTTTGAAAATGAAGGTAAAATCTAATTGCTCTCAAGGTATTGCAAAATCCATAGCGTTTGTCATCATGCAGATTGAATAATACAGCAATGCTGGGTTGTTCACATTTTCATGTAGGTGCTTAATGTCAAATTGTGTAGAGTCCTAACTATCCCTAAACATCATGGCCAGGGTGAGGTCATTCAGAAGGCCGAATGGTAGACAGAAACTCAGGTTGGGAGGTGGTGGATCTGCCAGAGGGTGCTAAAAGAA
>NW_007730686.1:165980-167608 GCF_000696425.1 Galeopterus variegatus
TTTTTTAAGTGCTAAGTGTTTAAGTGTTGCTCTATGTTAGAATCTCAGACCTAGGGTTTTTCATTTTCTATAACTTCACTTATAGAAGTTAACATGATGCCTTCAGTTATGGAAGTAAAGAAGAAAAAAATGAAGGGGAGTAGAATAGAAGTTCAGAATAAAATTCCACACATTATTTTGAAGAAAGAGTTTTTATCTTCTGTCCAAAATAATGCCTCAAATTTGATTATGATACCAAAGATGCACTTTGAAAATGAAGGTAAAATCTAATTGCTCTCAAGGTATTGCAAAATCCATAGCGTTTGTCATCATGCAGATTGAATAATACAGCAATGCTGGTTGTTCACATTTTCATGTAGGTGCTTAATGTCAAATTGTGTAGAGTCCTAACTATCCCTAAGCATCATGGCCAGGGTGAGGTCATTCAGAAGGTCGAATGGTAGACAGAAACTCAGGTTGGGAGGTGGTGGATCTGCCAGAGGGTGCTAAAAGAAAAGGCAAAAGATTTATCAAATATAATCCACAATGGTTAGTAAAGATTTTCTGGTTTGTAATGTATGAGGCCTCAATGACTGAAGGTGAGAAAAATCTCCAATCTCCAAAAGAGAAACTAACATTTTCCCATCTCCCCACCAAACCCTTGTTCTCACCCTCTCTCCAAAGAGAAGAAACGTGGCAAGGCACTGAGGCATGCACACCTGACATGAGAAGGAGAGGATAGTTTGGCAAGGGAAGGATGGGCATTGTCATTATAAAACAGAAGACATGAAAATTCATCAGACATGAAAATCAGTTGCATGTCTATACACTAACAATGAGCAATCTGAAAATTACAAAACAATTCCATTTATAATGGCATCAAAAAGAATAACATACTTAGNCAATCTGAAAATTACAAAACAATTCCATTTATAATGGCATCAAAAAGAATAACATACTTAGGAATTAACTTAACCAAGGAGGCAAAAGACTTGTACGATAAAGACTACAAAACATGACTAAAAGGTATTAAAGAAGACATAAATAAATGGAAACATTCCATGCTCATGGATCAGAATACTTAATATTGTTAAGATGTCAATATTACCCAAAGTGATCTACAGATCTAATGCAATCCCTATCAAATTCTCAATGACATTTTTTGCAGAAATAGAAAAACCCATCCTAAAATTCATACAGAATCTCAAGGAATCCTGAATAAACAGAACAATCTTGAAAAAGAAGAACAAAGCTGGAGGAGTTTACACTTCTAGATTTCAAAACTCAGTACAAAGCTATGGTAATCAAAACCAGTGTGGTACTGGTATAAAGACAGATATATAGACCCATGGAATAGAATAGAAAGTCCAGAAATAAATCCTCACATATATAGTCAAATGATTTTTGACAAGGGTGCCAAGACCATTCAATGGGGAAATGATAGTCTTTTTAATAAATGTTGCTGGGAAAACTTGATATCCAGATGCAAAAGAATAAAATTGGACCCTTACCTAATACCATATACAAAAATTAACCAAAAATGGGCCGGCCCGGTGGCACACTGCTACAGTGCGCTGCTTGGGAGCGTGGCAGGCACTCCCGCCGAGGGTTTGGATCCCACATACAGACCGGTTCCCGCTCACTGGCTG
>NW_007730686.1:167904-173297 GCF_000696425.1 Galeopterus variegatus
AAAATAAAAAAGACAAAAAAAAAAAAAATTAACCAAAAATGCATCAAAGACTCAACACCAAGGTCGAAGGTTCAGAACTGTGTACCAGCCAGCCACACACGCAAAAAGAATATACCGTTTTTTGTGAAATCCCTTCTAATACTAGAATGCATTATTTTAACAATAAAGAAGAAACAAACTTTCTTAAAAAGTAATATACTAACAATAAACCATTTTTAAAAAATGAATTAAAGACCTAAAACTATAAAAACTCTTAGAAGAAAACATAAGGCAAAATCTTCAAGACATTAAATTTGCCAGTGATCTCTTGCATATGACACTAATGGCACAGGAAGCAAAAGAAAAAACAGACAAATTGAACTTCATGAAAAATAGTATGGTAATTCCTCATAAAATTAAAAATAGAATTGCCATATGATATATGGTCCAGCAATTCCACTTCTGGGTATATACCCCCCAAAACTAAAAGCAGGTCTCGAAGAGATATTTGTACAACCAAGTTCATAGCAGCTTTATTCATAACAGCAAAAGCATGGAAGCAACCTAAGTGTCCATCGATAGATGAATGGACAAATAAAATGAGGTATATACATATAATAGAATATTATTCAGCCTTAAAAAGGAAAGAAATTGAAATTCGTTTATTCATAACAGCAAAAGCATGGAAGCAACCTAAGTGTCCATCGATAGATGAATGGACAAGTAAAATGAGGTATATACATATAATAGAATATTATTCAGCCTTAAAAAGGAAAGAAATTGAAATTCGGATAAATCACAAAGACATTACTCTAAGTGGAATAAGCCAGTCACAAAAAGGCAAATACTGTATGATTCCAGTTGTATGAGGTACTTGGAGTAGTCAAAATCATAGACAGAAAGTAGAATAGTGGCTGCCAGACGCTGGGAGGAGAAGGGACTGGAAATTTATTTAATGGGTACAGAAGTTCAGTTTTACAAGATGAAAAGAGTCATGAAGATGGATGGCAGTGTCAGTGAACAATATGTACACTTAAAAATCATTAAAATGGTAAATTTTATGCTATGTGTATTTTACCACAAAAGAAATAAAAATTTTTAGAAAACAAGAGCAGAGGAAATGTCCTGAGCCAAAGACTACATTTCTGCATCACTGACAAGCAAGGGCTTCTAGGCAGTACAGGAAAGAAGCCAGCACCAGGATGTGGAGGGGCTTCCTCTCCTAAGACACTAAGCAGGGCTTCCAAGGGGGGATAAAATAAGAAACCAACTCAGAAAACACAATGGATGGCTCCCCACTATCATGCCAGAAGAGACAATGGGAAGGCGTGGGGGTCTCAGGCCCAGAGACAGCAAGTATCCTTCCTGGGAGTCTGCAGGACTTGGAGGAGATGATCACTGCTGTGGGAACCTAAGAGACATCTGAGGGACTCTCAGTCACCATGACTTCAGTGATTGGGCCCAGGGCATCCATTTGTGTTAAGCAATACCCTGGGTGCCAGGCATTCAGAGACGAAGACCACAGTGTCCAACATCAAAGAGCTCAGTGCACAGTGGGCAGGAAAGACGCATAAGCAAATCAGTTACGATGTGGCAGGAGGAGAAAAGCAGTACAGGCATGTGTCAGGAAAGGGACACTTCAAGGTGGTCTGGCCATAGAGACTTCTAAATCATGGTGTCCACAGAGCTCGCAGGTGGAGAGCAACAAGACAGAAAGGCGGGGCTGATGGAGCACGAACACTGAGCAGCCCTCTGTGCCCAACGTCACACTCAGCCTCACACACTCATCACTTCAGGCAATCCTCACAACAGCCTGCAAGGCACATTCCTCAAGCCCATTACACAAATAAGGAGAATGAGCAATCACTCCACACTGCAGCGCCACTAGGCAGGTGCACAAGTAGGGCTAGGGTCAGAACCAAAGGCGGTCTTGTCCCAAAGTCCTGGTGTCCTTCCTTAAACATCATGACAAGTTGCTGCTTCACCCAGTCGCGACTGTAAGAGCACTCATGTGTACTGTTAATGGCCAGAAAATATGACATCTGCAGTAGGCAGCATTACTTTTACTGTTTAAAGAATTACCGACCTGACAACAAAATATTTCTGGATTTCTATCAAAGATGTTTGCCGTGTTCTAGGGATGGAACATTCTAAGGACTGTCAGGCAGAGCACTTAAAGCAGTACATGACAAAAACCCAGAAATGCTACAGCGCGGATGGCTAGTAAGAGCAGATTCCTTTTTAAATTATCTCTAAATTAGATAATTGTAAATCACTCTCCTAGAAATTGTTTCCATCCTTACTGTGCCTAAACTTGCCTTATTCACAGCAACTTTGTTTGGAGGTTTAAAGAAAAGTTATATTTCATTTCTTAATTTAAATAATGATAATAATAATAACAGAAAAAACTCATAATTTACTGTAACTGTTTAGGAATCTAGATATGGTCCTTGCCTCACTGAGAATATCTTACAAGTGCTTGCTAAAGTCTATTAATGCAACCACTTCTAAGTGGGAAAATGTCTATTTTCCTATTCTGACATTTGGATTTATACCTAAAAATTGCAAAATCGTAGCATGTTATTGTTTAGTTTTTAGTTTTGTATTTCTTAGTTGTACCTCTTTCTTTACCCCCAGTTCCCAAACACATATACGTTTTCTCTCCTTTTAATGCAAAGGGCCAGTATATATCCTAATCTCTTTTTAAGGAAGAAGACACCCAGCCCTAAATTCAGGCTCTGTTCTCCTGGCTGTTATCACCACCACTAACATGACAAATTATGCTTTCATCCCATTATTTCTATTAGACTTTCCCAGCACAGCGATTTCAGGAGTCATCAAAAGAAGCCATATCTGGTTAGTGCAACTTTAAGAATGCAAGATTATGGCGCTGAAATACCAATTTGATCAATTTAAATACGATGGTAGCATTAGTTAAAAGGCTTGTAATCCTTTAAAATATCCTGAGTCTGGAACAAAATTTATTATTACGACACTACAATTCAGGGGGGGAAAAAAGCTGCTATGACAGATCTGTAATGAATAAATGAAAAGCAGTGTGCTTTTTGGTATAATCTCCTTTGAAGCAGGCATTAAATTATTGAAGATGTTTCCAGTGTACACATCAATCAAATCGTCCCCAGAAGGAACACTGGGTTTTACACCCATACACACACGCATACAGATAAAATCTACACCATGGTGAGGGCTGGCCAAGAAGGCAAGGAACGCTCCTTCTGCACAAGGATGGGTGTCCGTGGCAGGTGAGAGCTATTCCTTAGGATAAAAGAAACACAAGAGGCAAGGGGAGCAAGTTGCATACTTCCTCAACCCCTTCACGCCTCCTCTCACTGTAGAAAACTACTGAAGAGCAATCCCGTACCCTCACACAGCTCAGAGCCAACACCCACCCTGGCAGTTGAGAATTTCCCCGGGTTGGGCCGGCCCGGTGGTGCACTGGATAGTGCGCCGCTTGGAAAGCGCGGCGGCGCTCCCGCCCGCCCGAGGGTTCGGATCCCACATACAGACCGGTTCCCGCTCACTGGCTGAGCGAGGCGCGGGAGCAACACCGAGGTTTGCAATCCCGTTGCCGGTCCCCGGTCCGGTACGGGGGCAACACTGAGGGTTGCGATCCGTTGCCGGACACGGAAAAAAGACAAAAGACAAAAAAAAAAAAGAGAATTTCCCCGGGTGAACGGGATTAGAAGCAGAGCTCCCACACATGACTTGGCCTCACCTCCCAGCAAAAGCCAGTTCTCATACAGCCCAAGAAATTGTGTACAGCCCTGGGAGCATCACTGGGGAGTTCCAGGACAAGATTTGTGTCTGCAGGTGTTGTCTACAATGGTGAAGGCCAGTGGCAACTGCAAAGTACACTGTCCAGGACGAGGCAGCCATGTCTGGTGGAAAGACAGCAGCCACTCCAGCCTCAGTGAATTCACCTCACCTGGCTTCAGAATTCCCTTTGGAATTTGAGGATGATCATAATGACCTCACAGGATGGTAGTAAGGACCAAATGAGATCATATATGTAAAAGACCACTGGAAACTAAACAAGCTATATACCTGTTTATTATTATCTCTCCATTTGTCTTGCCATGGAGTGGAAGGAGTTGAGAGGTTGTCTGATGAAACACTCTAGTACAGAGTTTCCCTAAGGAAACTAAGGAAACTATTTTCTAGTGGCCACGTAGAGCAGTATCTCTTCTAAATCTCATTTACATGAAAACAAACAAAAAAATGATACTAAGATACTTAGCAATTGTCTTGCCCTCACAGATGAATGCAGTTAAAATTCAGGCTAATGTTCGACTTCTGGTCCATTGAGACTGTGAGGTCTCATCTGCATAAACTAATCGTCCTTACTCTTAGTTATGTTTATTCTATGCTTCCAAGTTCCCTGGCACAAATTTTTCACAACAAATGTACCATCCAATAGTTTTTTTGGTTTGTTTCTGAACTGCTTGTCCACTTTCAAAAGTCATACAAGGGCCGGCCCGGTGGCGCACTGGATAGTGCGCCGCTTGGGAAGCACGGCGGCACTCCCGCCCGAGGGTTTGGATCCCACATACAGACCGGTTCCCGCTCACTGGCTGAGCGAGGCGCGGGAGCAACACCGAGGGTTGCGATCCCGTTGCCGGTCCCGGTCCGGTACGGGGGCGACACTGAGGGTTGCGATCCGTTGCCGGACACGGAAAAAGACAAAAAAAAAAAGAAAGAAAAGTGAAAACTGTTTAAATATCTCTTTTGTTAAAATAAAAATATGTTTATTAATAATAATAATCTATGCAGAGTATATTTTAATGAGCAATAACAGATTCTTCTTTTTTAAAAAATACAAGCCATTTCCTTTTAGGTTAAAAGTATTGACCAATTTTTTAAAATAAAACTTGGTGCTTTTTTTTCAGTTTTATTCTTTATTGCTTTTTATAAATGATCATCCCTGAGTTAATAATTTAAATATTAATGTGTTATTCAGATTTCATATAAACAGTATCTGAAATTTCCCAAAGAGTTATTGAATTAAAGTTATTATGGGAGATAGAATTTGGAGTTCCTAGTAGTCCCCAATTTGAACACAATTTTTAATGTACCTCTGCTTTTGATTGTACTTAGGTTTCAGGATGCTGGCTAATAGGTAAGAAAGCAGGGGAGAAAGAAGTGTATTAGTAGAAAATTCTGTTGCTTAGGACTTTTAAATAAATAAATTCTTGCCATATTTCTTGAGAGCACACACATTGAAATTTTAGATAAATTTTATAGTCAGGTCCTCTTTCTCTTTTTGGTCCTATTAAATGTTCATAAAATAGAACAAGTAATTTTTATGAATTTATAATCAAGTGTGATGATATTTTCGATATTCCAAAACCCCAGATTTGACATTCCAGCGACAGTGAGAATAAATAATGAAGGCT
>NW_007730686.1:174005-184905 GCF_000696425.1 Galeopterus variegatus
TGAGGGTTGCGATCCCGTTGCCGGTCCCGGTCCGGTACGGGGGCGACACTGAGGGTTGCGATCCGTTGCCGGACACGGAAAAAGACAAAAAAAAAAAAAAAGTCATACAAATGTGCCAGCAAGAGATACTAAACAAGAATGACTTCCATTTGCACTTAGTTAACATGTGACTTTGTCTTCGGTTGGAATTACAGGCTGGCAGTAGCCAGTGATGGGTATAATGATGCCAAACACTTAGGTACCATATTATGCTTCTCAAAGCACTTTTGCATATAGTTCTCCTTTCACCTTCCCAAACTGTAGGCAGGCATGAGTATTCCCATTGTATGGAATGGGAAACTGAGCCAGAGGAAAAGTCAAGCAACTTGCCAAAGGTTACATAACCAGTGGTGACAATGTCTTTCATCGGCATCATAAAAAAAAAATACACAAACACAAGTTCCTGTTGAAGGACAGTGTCCCTCCATAGTTTAAAAACATGTCACCATGGTAACCAGGCACCTGGATAAGGCCCATTATGACTAATAGGTTATATGACTAATATATGACTAATGGGCTAATAAAACAGAGGGACAGGGTGGGCTGAGCTGGGTTCCATGTCTCTGCTTCTTCCCTCTCTGCTCATCACTGATCACATTTCTTATAGATACAGACTCTAAAAGCTGACTCTGCTGCCTGAATATTATCCTTTTGATCTATTAGGCAGCATCAAATCAGAGACAAGCCCCATTTTCTCTGTTTTGAGCTGAAATGGGTCCCCCATACCCCAAATCCTATGTTGAAGTCCTAACCTCCAGTATCTCAGAATGTGACTGTATTTAGAGATACAGTCTTTAAAGAGATAATTAAGTTAAAATGAAGTCATGGAGGTAGATCGTAATCCAATACGACTGGTGATTAGAACACAGACACACAGAGACACAAAGAGGAAAGACCACGTGAGACACAGAGAGAAGACGGCCAAGGAGAGAGGCCTCAGAAGAAACCAACCCTGCCCACAGCTTGATCTCGGACTTGCAACCTGCAGCACTGGCAGACGGGAAGTTTTCATCATTTCCGGCCCTCAGTCTGCGGTACTTGATTACAGCGGCCCGGATACACTAACACACCGACCGAGGACTACCTTCCCCCTCCCCCGTCACCCCCACATTCACATTCATTCATATTCTTTCCCCTCCCTCCCTTTCTCTCTCCCCTCTCTTCTCCCCCCACCCCTGGGGGGGAGGGGCTGCTCCCTCTCTTTCCCATACCCCCATTTCCTTAAAGAAATAGGGAAGTCAGCATCCTCAGGACTGGCAGGGAAGGAAGGACAAACCCAGCCCTTCCCAGACAGACGTCTGGAGGAAGGGCAGTCCTCCATGGAGGACACTGAAGAGAGCTCTGGCCCAGTCCCCCTGCCATGCCATTGCTCCTGCTGCTCCTTATACCTTTCCCCAGAATGCTCTTCCTATCCCTGTTAGATCCACCTTCTCCACAAAACCTCCTGGCTCCCCAGGCAGCCATCACTCCTTACCTGTGCCCCCATAGTACTGGGTAAGATTTCCTTAATACACTCTAGTCACACTGGGACTTCCTTATGCATGACATGAAAATAGTGAACACAAATTGCCATTGAGTAGATTTTCCCCAAAATGCTTGGAATGATTACAGAATAGTGGGGAAACACCAGCCTTGGTTCTATGCAGGCCCTCTGGAAACTTCTTGAAGCAAGGCCTTTTTCTTATTCATCTTCGTTCCCATCACCACAGACTGCTGGAATTCGTTGTCTTGAATAAAACACAAACGTGCCTCCTACAGATAAAAGTTAGCATCATGCATGCCTTCAGAAAAGTGCTGATAGTGGAGATGAAGCTCACATTTATTGAGCACTCTTCCAGGTACCTGGGGCCAGCTCTGTGCACCTCAGATGTGCAATCATATTTACGCTAAACTCACAACAATCATTTCAGGAAAAATACCGTTATTATCCCAATTTGCAGATAAGGAAACTGAAGCATGGGGAGTTACCTAAACTTGACCAAAGTCCCACAAGTAGTGACAGAGGAATCTGAATTCTTTTTTGACTACTGGATTGTAACAACTATTTTCCACAAGATAATGAATGTAGAGAGCAAAGGAATATCCCAAAGTCAATTCAATGTTAAATAGTAACTTCCAGCTTAGTGACTGCTCCCCTTCACCAGGGGAGCTTGTTAAATGCAGATTTAGAGTCAGAAGTTCTGAGCTTCTGCATTTCTAATACCTGCTCGTGATGCTGACACTGTCCTGGTCCCCAGTTAGCACTTAGTATGGTCAGGCTCTAAACCACATATAACACAATATACTTATAAATACACCACTTTACTTTTTTTGCTCGTGATGCTGACACTGTCCTGGTCCCCAGTTAGCACTTAGCATGGTCAGGCTCTAAACCACATATAACACAATATACTTATAAATACACCACTTTACTTTTTTTTAAAAAGAAGTCATTTTGTGTTAAAACTTCTAAATGTAATAATGCCTTGAAATAAAGCCTCTTTAAATGAAGGTTGCATTTTTATCTTAAAAATGATCAGTCAGCTTATTGAAAGCTGGGAGAAAATAGAACTGACTGTTGTGGACATAATAATTTTTGACCATAAAGAGAGTTCTAGGAAATTTATTCTAATTACATCACCATGCTACTGTTTATTAAGAGGTAGGTTATAAACAAGAAACCTGTCATTGCAAAAGCAATAAATCAGAAAGATATTTTTCCCTACACTTAAAGTCATCTTCCCTGACATTTATGTCAAATTTTAGTCAGTTTGTGACTAAAATTTTAAGAGAACCAGTTTTGAGGTAGAAATTGTTTCTGCAAGGAGTACATACATCCTGAAATTGCAGGAATCACTTGCACCTATAAGTAATTGTGTAATACTATACTCTCTGTAAAGCACAATTCTTACGTTTCACTGAAGTTGAAAAAGGGTATTCATTATACTCTACTTCAACTATTCATTAAACTGATGTACATAATAGTAAACGTAGATGATTCCAGCCTCACAGCTTCTCTGGTGTGCATCCAGAGTACAATCAGATTAGGGAGCATATTACATATATGTGTATAATTTTAATAATAGGTACCTTTAAACAGAACGGCTTTTTTTCATAAGAAAGTATGGACTTCTACTTTTTAAAAAGCACATTATTTTTCATAAGCAATTGCTCTTAATATTTATTATTAGAAAACCAATACCAATTTTCTCCTTCACATGACAACAGCATTGGCATTTTGAGTGCATTTTGCCTGAGTTTGCCTCCATTCATAACTTGCTATTTATTTAGTAACTGACATTCTGAGAAAATGGTTGATTTGTATGGTAAGACAAAAAAAGTCTGGTAGCTATTATCTCTGGCTACATCCTAGAGGGGGCAGCTCAGGGGAAGCAATAGGTATTCAGGTTTTCTAGAGAATATGCATGCACTTACTAAGGTTAACTCAGGATTCCTGAGTCGTAAGGGGAAGAAGATGGAATATGGAAATCATATGGAAATAAGACACAAACTATCAAAAGCATCAATTACTTGGAAGGTATTTCCACAGACAGATGGGGCTGCCCAAATGACTTAAACTTTAAACTCATATCACATCTCTGACAGTAACAGCAGCGCCAAAAACTAGAAACCGGGAAAGGCATCTAAACAGACACTACAGCTCATGTCCAGCCTACTTTAGAAGTGCATGTTGATAGTTCTTATATTTACATCAGAATTCACGAGGGATGTATTTTAATACTTAAGACCTTTGCTATCTGAAGTAACAGCACAAATTAGAATTTTCTAGTCAATATATTCTATCTAACCACACAACCCTCCTCCCCACTCCCACCTATCAGTCCTCTCTTCCTGAAATATACCACACCTAGAAATTGGAGATCTGAACCAATAAAAATTAAAAGACTACCTTAGATGTCTACTTCTCCATGTAACATTTGTTACATTTGAAATTTGGGAAAGTGTGTGGATTTGTGACAGGTTTGGGGGTAGAAGGTGTTTCTGTGGATTTCGTGGCAGAGTTCAGGCATAGATGTCAAAAGTACAGAAGTTATCACATTTGTTTTTATTCCTGTTCCTATGGAAACCAAAGTAATCTCTTACCCAAGTCGAATGAGGTGTTTTGAAATAATCAGTTTCAATTTTTCATGATAGCAAAGTGCCATTTCTTGTTTTCAGCTTTCAGAGGCTTACTTTCACAGAAAAAAAAAAAAGTTTAGATGTGGTTTGAAGGCACAAAGATCTACAAAAAGGGTGGTTATATTCAGAGACATGAACCTGTAAGTATAGAAGCAGAGTGAAGCGTTCGCCAGCCACCTGCTAGAAACGGGCTTACCCAGCAACTTTCAAGCTCCACAAGATCTGGTGAGAATATATAATAAATTGAAAACGTATATTTAAATGGCATGAGAATATTTAGTCATCATTAGAACAACAACAACAAAAAAAGTCCCCATTAAATTTCCTCACTTGAGAAGAGAAAAATGTTGATTTTCTTTCATTTACATCAGAAATCCCTCAGGGCTACATTTTAATGTTTAACACCATTTCTATCAATTAAACACAAACCTATAAACATGATGCCACAAAAAGCCGTATTGATGCTGTGCAGGGAAATTAAGAACCCCAATCATGCTCATCCTAACCCTTGAGGCTTTAAGAGATGTTTATAGCATGAAACATTGAGTATGATTTCCCAAGAGGATACAACTTAAAAATAAAGAATAGTAGACATATTGTTTGCACACAATTCCCTTTGGTTCAGGGAAGGCAGTGAAGGTCAAGTTGCTCTCTACTCAGACAGAATATCTTGCTATTTATGGGATCTCATAAGAAGCCTCTGATCTCCTCATGCCCCTTCCTTGAGGTATTCAGGGAGGTACCAAACCAGAAGCCAGCGCCCTGGGCCCCGGTGCTGAGTCCACCACCAACAGGCTGTGTCTGTGTGGGAAAATGGCTTTCCCAACTCTGGGGATTTGTCTCCTCAATGGCAAAATAAGGAGTTTACACCAGGTTCCCTTCTGGTGCTAACCCTTTTACAATTATATTAGTAAATACATTTCACTGAAGAACATTTGGGGGTCCAGTCAGAGGAAGCAGGCTCCTTCCTCTTTTTTTTTTTTTATTTTAATTTATCAATATACAATATAGTTGATTTTCAGATCCCTTTACCCATTCCTCCTTTTCCCCGCTTCCTCTCCCTGCGTGTCTTATTGTACATGAGAAAGTAACATGAATAAGCTCTTCCTCTAGCTTGCCTTTCATGAGAGAAAATGCAGGTGAATGCCGGTAATCCCCAAGGAGCAGGTAGAGTCAGTGATGAGACCAAGTCCAGACCTGGAGAACAAAACCATGGCAATGGGCACATTTGGATTTCAAGCCTCCTGTTTCTGGTTATAGCATCTAGAGTGCAGATTATTTAAAATGGCATTATGTTCTATACGGGTAGATTAATAGTCACAAGCCCAAATGACCCCATGTGTGGGCGGATAACATAAAGTGTAATTGAGAACAGGTGTTAGACAACAGGGAACACTGCAGCTTGTGGTAAACAAGAATATGTGGCCTACTGCAGAGACTCTGATATTGTAAGCCCTGTGCCAGCCAAAGAAGATTCTCTCACAGGGAATGTGGTCACAGCCTTTCAGTTTGCCAACTCTAGTATAGATTCTATGAAGACAGTTTATTTTCCCTCTGATGGATTGGTATGAAAGTGATTTCTGGTGAAACACAGCAGATTGAACAAATATATTTCTTTTTTCTTAGCTCCCTTCTAATGTCCCTCTTAAGAATTAGTAAAAGCAATTTAAAAAGGAATGAACCCATATGGACACAGAAGACTGAGAAGGAAATAACAACCACAAAATTTGGGAAACTAAAGCCAGTGGACATGGATCCAATGATAGCAGATCTGAGGAAGCTAAAATTTAAGGCTGCAGAAAAGGGAAGCCTAGAAGCAAGCATTTGCATACTGAAATGCCTGCAGAAGGCTTGGGGATTGGAGGCACCATCTGTCTCTGGCATAAGAGTCATAGCTAGGTGTAGCTAAGCACAGTGGATTGGCTCAAAGACTTTAAAAGAAGCAGATAGATACCGCTCCCACCCCTGCCCCAAGATCCCCCCTTTGAGAAATACAGGAGGTTTATTCTCTGTTGAACTGTAGGGAAGCTAGGCTCAGGCACAGCTGAGAATAAGGGCACTGTATTGAAGCCAAGGAGAATAAATCTCTTGACTTAATGGCAAGACCCCCAAACCTCCTTTCCATAGTCAGATCCCAAAATGCTGACAGCCAGGCTTACACCACCAAGGCAAGAGATTCGAAGATTCCTCTTAAAGGAAATAGGCCAGCCCAAAAAAGCAATACTTACAGATACTAAAAATTAGAGGGGGTCTGCCAATAAAATGTCCCAAAACAGTCACCCCACAGTGAAACTCCCCTGGCCTGATGAGCTCTGCCTATGCACAGTTTCCTTAATACCTTACTCTAAACTCTTAATCAGACAGCCAAGGAAAGTCTCTAACATGGAGACAGAGATCAAAATATAGAAAGAAACAAAGAAACCAAAAAGGAAACTCAGAAGAAACAAAGACAGTGCAGGAAAACAAAATTTAAAATAATAGAGCATCAATCCTTGGAGACATAAGGAAAGATATTACATCCATAAAACAAGAATAGGATACTATAGAAAGAAACATCTAGAGAATATGAAAGAGCTCTTAGAAGTTAAAAATATGATAACCAGGGGGAAAACAATAAATGGTAAATAAAAGTTGAGGCTTTGTGTTTAAAAAAAATAAAAAGTTGAGAAAGTTGAAAAAAAGTATAAAATAAATCCACAGAGATGGAAAGTAGGAGAGATAATTAGAGGATCAATCTAGGAAGTTCTATATCCAAATACCTCGAGTTCCAAAAAGAGTAGATATATGGAGAGAAGGAAATTATCAAAGAAATAATTCAGTAATTTTTTCCACAATTGAAAACAAATGTTTTCAGAATAAAAAAGCCCATTGAGTACCCAGTCCAATAAGCAAAAAGTTAGAGATCTAAATAATCATCTTCCATAGTCATTGGAAAGTTAATAAATAACAACTAAATTTGAAAAATAAGGAAACAAAGAAACCACCACCACAATAATAAGTTGAACTTTCAGAAGGAGAGAACAGAACTGTGGTTACTCGAGGTGGGAAAGGGGGAGGGGAACGTGGGTTAGAGAGAAATTGGATAATGGACACAAATAATAATTACATTTTGTAATGATGAATATGCTAATAATCCTGATTTGATCATCACATATTATACACAAATATTGATGGCCAACTTTCTATCCCACAAATGCATATAATTGTTTCAATAAAAAAACATGAAAATAAATAAATTTGAAAAATAAAAGCAAGAGACTTATTTGATTATCAAATTTGAGAAACCACCAATTAAAAGGACCTCTATTATTTATGTACCTCTAAAAATAAAAGAATTTTTTAAATGCCGATTAAAACATGACACACCATCACTTGCTAAGACCCAAGGATCTCAGAGGTATTAAAATGGGGCTAGGGATGTACGTTTTAGAAATACAGCAGTGTAATCCATGAGAAATAGCTAAACTAGTTCAAATCAGTTACCTCTGTGGAACAGGAACTCAGGTGGTAAGGCGTATGGGAGGTGGTTGCTATTTTCATTATAATCCTTCTTGAACTGGTTTACTTTTAAAATATTATATGTATAAGTGTGATTAAAAAGTAAATTTAAAATAAATAAAGAGTGTATATCACAACCTCCAATTTAAACAAAACAAAACAAAACAAAAACCCTCACTGCTCTACTGTTCATGACGCTGGCTTACGTGTTATTTAATTAAACAGCATAAAAACATTTTGCAATTCTCATTATTTTACTACTCAAAATCAACTACAAACTGATGGGAAAAGTTATAGAACAATCCAAAACCACTCTAAAGAGTTACCATTCCCATCTTCTTTCTTCTCTCTTTCTATCAAATGGAACCAAATCCAAAATACAATTATTTATTTTGTTATTTTATAGGTATTTATTTGCCTGTGTTTCTGAGATGGTGGATTCTCTTGCCTGATCCTTAGTTACCAGGGTCAGTTTACTTAACTAAAATAGAGCAGGCTCATTTCTCGCCTCCTTAGCTTGGAAAAGCATCATCAGTGCCAGGGTACAATCACAGGTATCGGCTAATCAGGCACTTGCTCCATTGCTGATGGCCAGCCCCAGATTGATTTGGAATGTGCATGAAAAAAAAAGTAATTTTTTAAAGAGTGCCTTATTCTTATTAGACCTACACTCTTCTCTAAGAAAAGATACATAATACATAAAAGAATGTGAACATTCTTCAGTTTCCCCATGGATTTGGAAGTAGTGCTGGGTTCATAATTATTAACTTGACTCTAACTAATGAAAAGAGTCTGGGTCTTGGAAAGAGCTCAGAATTTTTCTTAGCTGGAATTAATCCACAATGCCCCATAACACATACACACATGCAAATACACATGCATGCATACACACAAACATACATGCTAGATGGTACCAGTAGAAGCTATCAAGGACTATGAAAGGTCTGAGGTTTTACCCTGCTTATAAATGAACATTTTACCTACCACAGTTTTATGGATGCCGGCAGAAGACATGAGACTATGGGTCAGAGACAACGGACTTCATTGCTCACAGCAATATCAGTAGCCAGAGTATCAGCATTTGCACCCAAGGCCCCATTCCCACAAGGCAATGAGAAGGGGGCTAAGTGATACACATAGTGGTTCTGGGGAAGAACCCCAAGCTTTGGGAACCTAAGAACCCAAATCTTTCTTTTCAAATATTTTTATTATGGTAAAATATACATATCATAGAATTTACCATTTTAACCAGTCTTAAGTGTACAATTCAATGGCATCAAATCTTTTACAATGAGCAGTAAACCTGACTGCCTTTGCATCATAGGGAGATATTATCTTTATTATACCAGACAATAAACAGACTTGGACCTTGTCCCAGAGCAGGGTTACTCAATCTCAATGCTACTGACATTTTGGATTGGATAGCTTTTTGTTGAGAGGATTGTCATGGGCATTGCAAGAGTTATCTTTATTATACCAGACAATAAACAGACTTGGACCTTGTCCCAGAGCAGGGTTACTCAATCTCAGTGCTACTGACATTTTGGATTGGATAGCTTTTTGTTGAGAGGATTGTCATGGGCATTGCAAGATATTTAGCAGCACCCCTGGACACTTCCCACTAGATGCCAGTAGTACACCCCCAGTTCAAACAACCAAAAATGTCCCCAGAAATTGCCAAATATCCCCTTGGAAGCAAAAATCGCCTCCAGTTGAGAATGATTGTTCCAGAAGAAGTCACTATCTCTGTCCTTCCAGACTGTTCACTATACAAGCATCCCTAAAAAGATAGTCTAGAACAAAGACAGGCAGTGCCTTTGCACAAGATGTGCAGAAACACAAGAGATCCATGGAGAACCACCTCGATATTTACTTCCAAAACTTGATCTGCTTTTCAGGAATGGATAAGTTACATGGCCAATTTGCACATGATATTTACATACACACACACACATATGCACACACGCGCACACACACTCTTTTTCATGGCCTTTTGACTAAAATTTCAACATGGAACATTTAGATGACAGGAAAAGAGTGTATGTAAATATCACTTACAGCTGAGCCAAGTAGTATACAATGAGCAGGCAGTGCCTTTGCACAAGATGTGCAGAAACACAAGAGATCCATGGAGAACAACCTCGATATTTACTTCCAAAACTTGATCTGCTTTTCAGGAATGGATAAGTTACATGGCCAATTTGCACATGATATTTACATACACACACACATATATGCACACACGCGCACACACACTCTTTTTCATGGCCTTATGACTAAAATTTCAACATGGAACATTTAGATGACAGGAAAAGAGTGTATGTAAATATCACTTACAGCTGAGCCAAGTAGTATACAATGACTGCATTTCCTTTCTTATGCAGGAATTTATTCCTTCCCTGGGTTAATAATTGGCTTTTTTTTCTCATTTAATACTCTCCCTCCCCTCTCAGATCATCACCCCTCTGCCTTGAAGTTAGACAGACCTGCATTCAAGTCCCACTTCCTCTACTTAACAGTACTTTACTCTGGCAAGTTACCTCACCTATATGAGCTCACTTTCTTTCTACATATAAGTATAAAAAGGGGATGATAAGACCTATCCTACAGGGCTGTCATCACAATGATATGAGATAAAAATGCCTAGTCCCATGCGTGGCAGTCAGTGGGTACTTAATAAATGGTAGCTATTGTCTAATGCAAATTACCAGTGGGAAATGTCCTCAGAGAGGGTTCTTATTTTAATGGGGCTAATGGGCTTCATGCTAATCTCTCCACTCAGTTTTTCACAATATTTATAAAAGAGCAAGGTCACCAGACCATACATGAGAGCAAAGGTCACCAGACCATACATGAGAGAATGGCTCTAAGACCTGACCTCATAAGCATCTTGTGCCAACCAAATGAACTAGACAAACTCAGCGCCAAGAACAACAGAGTCAAAGAAGAAAGTCATTCTGTCCTTTTGTTACCTGGCTTTATTGCCTTCCACCTGACATCAATTTGTTGACGTTGTCCAGATTTTACCAATTTGTGTCTCAGTTTCTCTTGCTTACTTGCATGTTAATATGCTAGTGCTCACAAGTCAAATAAAGTTCTGCAGACACATATCCAAGATTGTTCAAGTGTTATCAGAGATCAGTTCTCCCTCCCAACTCCCCTTCCTTATGATTAAACTTAAAAGCATAATAAATACCTCTCACAGGTTTTTCAAGTTGTTAAATAAATGATTAACAGAGAGATT
>NW_007730687.1:0-3165 GCF_000696425.1 Galeopterus variegatus
AGGAATTCACTGAGTGGAAACCAGAGATCTCTAATTAGGAAATATTAATTTAGGACATGCAGTGATAAAAATGAATGACCACCTTGCTCATATTGTGCTTATTAAAGTAGTTGACTCTGGAAGAACTATCATCCCATTTGTTGATAGGCTTTACACCCCTCCTTTCCTAAGATCAAAAGGCATGGATTCTTTCACCTATCCATCCAATCATTTATTCATTCAAGCTGTAAACATTGATTATTTTTCAGTAAGACATTATGCGTTGTGCTAAAGAGAATAACCAAAGATAATTATGTTGTCAAGAGTTAGTAGACAGTGTAAAATAATTTCTAGTTTCCTTAAGGAAATTTCTAGTTTCCTTAAGGTCATTTTTTTCTTTGACTTGAAGAGAAAAGAAATAATTTATGGGACATTCTGTTCTTGTTCCTACCATAACTATGAAGATTAAATATAGGTACTGTATTATTCCTACCACAGTTTGTACATTATTACATAATTGAAAGAATTGAGAAATCTCACTCCGTAAGGATGATACGTCTATGACATAGTTGCTTACATTCAACAGTCAGTATGAAAAAGCCTAGAGTGGACACTGGGGTTATAAAAGGAGGAAAAGAAAAAAAACAAACAAACAAAAAAAAAAACACTGTTCAAAATTTCCAAAACTGGAAAACATTTTAAAGGAAAATGTAAAATAACAAAAAAAAAACACTGTTCAAAATTTCCAAAACTGGAAAACATTTTAAAGGAAAATGTAAAATGCTAATTTAAATGTGTATGAATGACCCATAGGAGACAAGTACACACCACACGTGCGCGCACACATACAGTTGGAAGCTGCCTTCTGTTAGCGTTTATATTTCTATCGTGTTTTGTAACTTCTACTTTAAGCCACAATTAAATGCAAAATACTTTGAAGGACTCTTCTTGCACCGTTTACTGCTAATAGCCCCTGCTGACTTTGACCTTGTCTCCTCTACACCTCTGCTTCAGCTCCACTTTTCCAAATTTCCATGATGGGGTGAAAGAGCACACTGAGAGAAAGAGAGAAAAAAAAATCCCATACGTATAAAAGAAAAAAGAGCTGCACTTAACTGACCCAGAGGAGATTATTTCTAAAAAAAAAGTGCTGCCCTTAGCAAGCATATACAAACAAACACATGTAAACAGAGTCTTTCATACTGAATTGAGTACCATCAGTTTCAGATTTCAGAATGAATGAATCTGTCTATATACATAGACACTTAGGTATACACAAACACATGTAACAGAATTTATTTCAGCAGAGCATCAGAGCACAATGATAACCAAAAAAATATCATGTATTTTACAATTATTCTCTGTTAAATGAAGAACCAAGATTAATCTCTGGTGACAAAAAAAAAAAAAAAAAAAAAAAATCCTAAACCCAGAATCAGAGTGGCTGGTGGCTACAGGTAACATTGAAATGGTTCAGCTGTGACAGAGCCTCAGGTGTAGACTGCTAAGCAGAAACAACCACGCGGGTACAGGAAATCTCCTTCTGATCCCCAGAGAGTCATAATCCATCAATTTCAAATGCAAGTTTGTCCTGGAAACAAATGTCAGAACTGCACTGATGAAATCAATGATGCCCATATTCAGAGTGGATGACCAACACTAAAAGAAAGCTATTTCTAAACATATCATCAAAGAAGCTTATCAGTGATTATTGCTTAGTAATACCTTGTCAGCCTTGTTTCATCCTTTCTATTACAAGAGTATATATTAAGAGATTTAGCCTGTAAACATTGACTCTGAACTCATTTCAAATCAGCAAGGCATAGACGAATTATAAATAATGCATGTCGTGATGCTTCAGAATGGTTTGAGTTCATGCAAAATGAATGACCACATTGCATACAGTTTACCAAAGGTTCATTTATGTTTGTTCACAACTGGGTGGCTGCTAAGCATAGACATCTGTATAAATATTAACTATGACTAGTCTCTCAACAGATCATTCTTAGCAAGATGCTATAAAATAATCACAAACCAGAAGACTGCAGTATGGTTTACAGATAGGGATTGTGTATACTCTGAAGACAATGTACGTTATATTTAGCAAATAAATTATGTATTTAGAACTAATACAGATCCTATCTTTTTAGTGCTTAAATCCATTAAAATATCTTCTTGAATAAGATCTTTAAATTACCTTGATGGAAATGGGTGGTTTATGTTTCTGAAAACCCAATACAATATTTTAGTATATTCCTTCACACTGAAATTGTTTTATTTATTTGTTTGTTTGCTTTGCCATGTTGAGGGAAGTAAAATGGGAAAAGGATAAAGAGAAGAGTAGAAATAAATATCTTTAAACTGTCTTTTAAGATTCACAAATGAACTATGCAAATAAAACTTTAAGCTCTGGACTAGTAGTATTTTTGTGTTTTGGCTTCTTTAGGCTTCTGTTAAGCTTGTTGAATTAATTTCAAATTTGTTANTTTTGTGTTTTGGCTTCTTTAGGCTTCTGTTAAGCTTGTTGAATTAATTTCAAATTTGTTATATGTCTGGCACAGTTGGGCATTATTTAAAAGGTATGTTCATGGCAGGTAAGTCTCGGCATGTGGTGTTAAAATCTCAGTGCCAGCCTTCTTTGGCAGTCTTCATCATAGGTATATACTAATATTGATCAGCTGTTTAACATAGGTCTGGAAAATCTTTTGAATATTCCCATATTGAAGCCATATCATTAAAGAAGTATTCTTTGAGATTATATATATTTACAAGGTCAAACAATACATAATTTTTAAACCAAATTGATTTTCTAGAAAGTGCCTTTGGCAGATCCTTTTAATTTAACAAAGCAAAACAATGTACTTGGACAGCTGGCCAGTATGGGAATCCGAACCCTTGACCTTGAACTTGGTGTTGTAACACTGCACTGTAAACAACTCAGCTAACCAGCCAGCCCTAAAATAATGCATTTTTTATTCCTTTTCACTGAATCCCTTGGTTGTCCCTGTACCCGGCAAAAGGATTACTCCCATTTATTGAAAGTAATCTTGTTAAAAGAATATTATTATTGTTATCATTATAAGTTCATTCCAATCTTCACTTGTTTATTTGCTTTGTTTGTTTCTTCTCCCTTTGAATATGACATACCCAAAGAGGCATAATCAGAAGCCAAGTTATATCAAACTA
>NW_007730687.1:4210-8161 GCF_000696425.1 Galeopterus variegatus
CAATGGAGGAAAAATATCTTCCCACAAAAATCTTATAATTTGATTCAGTAAAAAAGACATAGCCATGGAACAATTAATGAACAAAACAGTATGTAGAAATGTGCTCAATTGCAGAGTTGTTTTTACTGGAAGCATCAGAGAGACTTTACAAAAAAACTGGAATTTTAGGGCCATGGAAGTTTCATAAATGATGGATAGGTAGACAAAGGAAGGAGAGATTGACACGGAGCCAAGCATAAAGGTATAAAAAATATGGCTTTTAATATAGAAAAGTGTAATCTATTTAAAACACACACACATGCTTAAATATTTAAAATTGGTTCAATAGGTTATAGACAAGGCTTTGCTTAAAGTAGATAGCAATATTTCTATAGTTTGGTCTTTAGTATATCTTAGAGTCTTTCAATATTTGATTATCCACTGACAGAGTTTAAAAAGAAAGGGAAAGAAAAATAATATAAATTAATTTCTACTAGAAACAATTACATTATTTTTCTCTTTGGTAGTAACTGATTTACAAATTGAAATTATGACTTTTGTTCAATTCTGTATAAGACAGGATAATATCATTAATATACAAGTGGCAGCAGATTTTATATTTAAAGGTATAAATAATGAGTTAGATATCATGATGACTAACTGCTTATTTGATGAAATATCACTCATGGTTATTTAATAAGTCTCATAGGGCAAAAATTGTGTCTGTTAATTTCCTGCTATATCTTCCCCACTCTTCCGCAGACCCTGGCCCATAATAGGTACTATACTAGGTACTCTATAAATGCTGAATGATTAAATAAGTGAATTAATTATAGAAATAGCTTTAGATAATAAGGAAACCCAAATTGCTGCATGCTCATTACCCCAAAATGACTGTGTGGAAAGAACACAAATACTGATTTCATTGAGGTGTTCTTTCATTCTGGGAGGTCATATAAAAATGTTGGGGGAAGGGGAGAGAACCATAGTAATAAAAGGGAATTTTTGTTTGTTTTTAATGCTAAGGATTAAAGACTTTTCTCTTATTTATGGCTGACCAGATTTGAATTGTACACCTTCAGATGATGAATGATTAGGCAATTTGTGTAGACTTGGGATCTGAGTAAACCTTAGTCTGTGAATCCTGATGTCGAAATTTAGGAAGCACTGACCTCTACTTACTCATATATCAGTACCAAAAGGAAAGTTTTAGTTCTCCAATTTGGCCCCATCTTAAAATAACTAATCTCATTTTCCATTTGATTAATCTAGTTTTTAATTAAGCACTTACTATGTACAGAGTTCAGTTAGACATTGTGCAATATTCCAATAAATGTTAGTGATATTCTTTATTTATCATTGAGGAGATAAAACAGAGAGACAGGACAGGCAAATATTAAATAATTAACTAACAAGACAGTTTAGTACATATAAGTACCATATCAGTCAATGAATGGCATTGTATGACTTCAGAGATGTAAGAATCACCACAATTGGCAAAGTCTTGGATGATTTCACGGAGAAAAAAAATTGCACTTTCAAAGAAGGATGTGATTTAGCATGATGAGGAAGAAATTAGAGTGCATTTCAAGAATGCATTCACAGCATGAGGAGAATCATCAGGTCTGGAATGGCCATGACATGTGCATAGAAAAGAATAGACTGGCCTTGCTAAGAGAGACTATTCCTATAAGTGTGGGTAAGGTGATGAGGAAATTACAGTAGAGAGCCTTAAATGATAGCCTAGGCTTTTAAGACAATTCTACAAGCTGTGGTTGATGATATGATGAAGAGTCATTTTAAGACCTCTTATCTGGTGTGCACACTAGTGTGCAAAACAAATTTTGATGTGGAAAGGACTAGAGGCAGAAAAATCAGTTAGGAAGTTCTTAGAATATACCAAACAATAAGAGCCGCATCAACAGTGACAGCACCAGGACAGGAAAAGATAGTATAGATGTGTGTGACATTTCAAAAGAGAAATCAATGGCACTTTTTGAATGATTGTACTAGAAGGGAAGCTGTAAAGGTCATTTTAAACAAAGCCGACTGCAAAAATGATCACAGAAGTAAAGGAAGTTCATGCACCACTTAGAGGGTTGGACCAGATGACCTCTAAGACCTTGTCCCAACTAAGTTCCACTTCTTATGTCAGAACAAATTGTTTCCCTTTGTCTCCCCTCTTCCTATCCAATTATGTCCATCTGTGAAAATCGATTTCAAGTCTCACCACTGCTTGGAAAACTGGATGACTACTCCGTGCTGTATACAGGGTCTTCTTTGAGCTCCTGATACAGTCTCTTCTTTTCCACACAAATCAGGTGTTTAATTGCATCCTCCTCATGCTATAGTAGTTTTTTTGGTATGAATCTTTCCTTCCTCGTGCTGTATACAGGGTCTTCTTTGAGCTCCTGATACAGTCTCTTCTTTTCCACACAAATCGGGTGTTTAATTGCATCCTCCTCATGCTATAGTAGTTTTTTTGGTATGAATCTTTCCTTCCTCACTAGTTTTCATTCTTTATATATAACAAAAGTTAGCAATGAATTAACTACTAATATAAAATGCATACTTATAGATAGAGGTAACAAATCAAAATAAATCCATCTTTCACTATACCACTGGAAATTTTAATACCCAAAGGATACAGGGATATTGGTACTGCATCTTTAAAAACATTAAATTATTTCTTCTAAAATTTGAAGCTCAAAGTGTTGCTAGATACTCAAGTATTACCTGTTACAGTAAAGCAAGGAACCCTGAAAAAGTGCAGCAAATTGCTAAATGAACAATTTAAAAGCCTATTCTGAGAGTCACAATGGAGCTAAACATTTCCTGTACTGCACAAAAAAATAAATAAATAAAATAAAATAAATATGTCTTTGTGCTGCTCAGAAAACCACGCAGTCACATTTTGCTTTTTAGTTTGCTCTTTGGATCTGTGTAAAAAGTTGCCACGGAAATTACTTTGTGCTCAGCAAAAACCCAACCTGTTAATTTCAGTGACTGAAAACATTGAAAGCCAAAAGGTAAAAAACCACCTGCTGTGTCACATTTTCAGAATTCGGAAATTTCCTCTGTACTCAGTATTTATGTCTTGGTTTCTTTTCGGGGTACATGTATCTCATTTTCAAAAGGCCTACTCTTGATTAACTTGCACTTGGTAAACAATCATTTATTCAGAGTCATTTGGGTTCTGAGCACAGTATTAAGAGATTTGGAGAAGAAATAGTAAAAAAAATAATAATAATTATATACAGAGAAGTCAACTTAAAATCCTAAAATAGCAGCAAATATACAAATACTAACCTCGACATTGTATTTTATAAATACATTTAAAAACAAACAGATATTGCATGGAGAAAAAAGTAGAAATGATCATTTATAAACAACACATAACTTAAATTTAGCAAACTAGAATGTTATGAATATTATATTGTATAGGCTTTAATATATAAACAGGAATATAATCAGCATCGAGAGGTCAAAAAATAAAAATTAAAAATATATGAGATATTTAAAACACAAAGCAAGAAATTCTCTGAAAATTTCTTCTCTCAATCTAAAATTGCAAATTTCATCAAATTTGGGATTTGGATACTAAAAATGGAATATTCACTGATAATACTTTTAAAATATTTTACAACGTTTTGTTTATATTAGATCTTTGTTTTTAAGTAACATAATGACTAATATTTTTTTTCTAAAATATAGAGTTATAATAAACTAATGGCTAAAAATTACATATTACCTCTATGTTAAGTGGCCCCAGACTGCTGGGCTTTTTATACATGAATGTCTAGCTTTTTGTCTACTCATAGTACTCTATGTTTAATTTACTACTCACTTTAGCCTACTAAGAAGTAAAAAGTTCCAGGGACAATGACATTCTCAAATCAATTACATAAAATTTTAAGAACAATTCAGTTAGTAGATTCTTTTCTGAGAACCTGTTAGATGTTCTGTGAATTC
>NW_007730687.1:8787-16142 GCF_000696425.1 Galeopterus variegatus
AATAAATAAATTCATGAATAAATAAATAAAGCATAAATATTTGTGACATGTTCCTCCCCATATTCTTTGAAATCTTTGATTTATTTCCAGGTTTATGTCTACCCACCCTGAATAGATGGAATTGCTGAAAATTTGAATGCCGAGTAATTGAGTGCATTTTTAATATTCCATACTAAAATTAAATATATTTCCTTCATAAGTGTTTTTAATTAAAAAAGAGAAATATAGTGGGTTGCCAAAGTTGTTTTATTTTAATATCAGATTTTTCTTCTTTATTTGAACTATTGGTGTGTATCGACAATTCAACTTTGAATTCTAAACTTGCATTATATTTTTTTATCTCATTACATTTTAGTAGCAAATATTTACCTCAGTAGTTCATATTTTAACTAATTATTTTATCCATGTCTGGAAAGACAACACTGTGTTTTAAAAGGGTCATTAGTTGGAAGACAGAAGTGTACAAGAAGTACAGGAGGAAAGTCTGGAGGTTCCTCAAGAAACTAAAAATAGAACTACCATATGATCCAGCAATCCTGCCACTGGGTATCTCTCCAAAACAAAGACAATCCATATATTGGAAAGATATCTGCACTCCCATGTTTATTGCAGTACTATTCATGATAGCCAAGATGTGGAATCAACCTAAGTGTTCATCAACAAATGAATGTATAATAAAAAAAAAGTAGTACATATACACAATAAAATATTTTTCAGCCATAAAAAAATAAAAACTGTCATTTGCAGTAACATGGATGAGACTGGAGGACATTATGCTCAGTGAAATAAACCAGGCACAGAAAAGACGAACACTGCGTGTTCTCACTCATATGCGGGAGCTAAAAATAATGTCAATCTCATATAGATTGAGAGTAGAATAGTGGTTACCAGAGTCATAGAAGTGTAGTGGTGAGGTAGGGAGATGGTGGGAGGGAAATGAAGAAAGTTTGGATAATGAGTATAAAAATAGTTAGATAGAAGGAATAAGTTCTAGTGTTGATAGCACATAGGGTGACTATAGTTAACAATCATTTGTTGCATATTTGAAATTAGCTAGAAGAGAAGATTTGAAATGTCCCCAACACAAAGAAATGATAAATGTATGAGGCGATGGATATCCCAGTTACCCTTATTTAATCATTACATTGCATACACGTATCAAACTATCACATGTGCCCCATAAATATGTACAATTATTAGGTATCAATAAAGAACAAACGAAAAGAAGTGCACGAGGGCTGTGAAACAAATTTCAATATAATGTGAGGTCTCATAATTTGTAAAACATAAAAAGATAAGTTTCAGGGAAAATATTGTTTGTTGTATTTTATCTGAGGTATTTCTGTGTCTACTGTGAGTGGTAAAATGAGCCATAGCATTTCAGAGCAAATGTCCTTGACATGAATGGGAGTCCCCAGCGTCGGGCACTTCCCCACCTCTATACCCCACTTCTGTGTACACTAGATATGTTTCTGAAGAATTACTCCTGTGGGGTGAGGCAGGACAGAGACAGGATATATAATTTAAAAAGGCCTCAGGAAGCTGATTTTTTCTAAAAAAAAAAAAAAAACCAAACTATAATAATATTGCTATGGGTTGAATGATTATCCCCTCCAAAACACATGTTGGAACTTAATGCCTGATACGGAATTTGAAAGATGACTTCTTTAAAAAGTGATTGGATTGTGAAGACCACGTCATCATGAATGGATTAATCCATCATGAATTAATTGATGATTAGTCCATTCATGAATTAATGCATTAATGGTTAATGGGTTATCAGGGAGTAGACCGGAGGCTTTATAAGGAGTTCAAGTGAGCACATAAAAGAGCTCTTGCAGTTCTTGCCATGTGATTGCCTACATTACCATAGCACCTGTAGAGAGTTCCTACCAAGAAGCTGGTCCTCACCAGGTATGCCCCAGACTTTAGACTTCCCAGCCTCCAAAACTGTAAGAAATAAACTTTTTTTTTCTTGTAAATTACCCAGATTTAGGTTCTCTGCTAAGAACAACAGAAAACTGACTAATACAGAAAATATTTTGTAAAGCAAATATTCACTTCCCCAATGTGTTTATTTATTTATTTATTTATTTTTGGACCGGTAAGGGGATCGCAACCCTCGGCTTAGTGTTGTCTACACCATGCTCAGCCAGTGAGCGCACTGGCCATCCCCATATAGGATCTGAACCAGTGGCCTCGGCGCTACCAGCACTGCACTCTCCCAAGTGAGCCACGGGGCCAGCCCCCCAATGTGTTTTTTTATAAGCTAGAATTTTCATGCAAAGCAAAATCTCATAGGATGCCACTTGAAAGTAAAACATGTTTTATGAAATCAAGACCTTTAAAAAAAGTGCATAGACAAATTTAAAAATTGTGCTAGTGCTATTGCTTCAAGGTAATCAGATATGTCATTTTGTAACATCCCCAGAGGTTAAGCTATTAAAGGATTTCCTGAAGAATTTCCATCACTCATATGTATTTTTATTAACAACTCATAATTCTATTTCATTCACTTCTCTTTTTTTGTCCTTTTTGAGACCGGCCGCACTGCGCTCAGCCAGTGAGCTCACTGGTCATCCCTATATAGGATCCAAACCCGCAGCAGGAGCGCTGCTGCGCTCCCAGCGCCGCACTCTCCCGAGTGCGCCACGGGATCGGCCCTATATCATTCACTTCTTATGATTATCCCTACTTGATAAATGGAGAAACTGAATGTATCTGTCCTGAGGTCAAAAATAACACTAAACAAATGAGCACTTCTACTCTTTTGTAAAATGTTTAAACCCACTCCATGACTTTACACTCCAGATGTGGGTCTTTAGAGGAGTCTGTCTTCATCACTGAATTAATTCTTAATTCGGCAGGGCTCCAAGGTGCTTTTAGAAGTTAACATAATGTAACTATTCTGATATCAAAACCAATTTTTAAATTAAGATATACTTTACATACTATAAAATTTATGCTTTTCAAGTGTGCAATACAGTGGTTTGTAGTATATCCATAAGGTAGAGCACCCATCACCACTATCCCATTCCAGAACATTTTTATCAACTCAAGAGGAAGCCTGTACTCCTTATTCCTACTACGCCATCCCTCAGACCCTGGCAATCATCAATCAACTTTACGTCTTTACAGATTTTCCTATTCTGGACACCAAAACCGATCTTGAAAAACAATATTTTCATTGGTTTGCTGGGATGTTTCATGCTACTTTATCTTTATTTCATTTTGGTGAGTCATCATGAGTCTAACAGCACCAAAGAACACTTAATAAAATGTAAAAGAGGTAACAGTCACCTCAAATGCCATGGCATCAACATAAAGCAACAAAAATAGAGAAAGAACAGAGAAATATGTCACCACCAAAGGAAACCAAACAAGTACCAGCAATGGACCCAGAAGAACAGTGGATTTGTGAAATGTCTGACATAAAATTCAGAATAAACTTCTTAAGGAATTGCAGGAAGTCACAAGAAAATACAAGCACAATTAATTAATATCTGGAAAACAATTCAGGAGCAGAACAAGAAAAAATAATTTTAATTTATTTAAAAAATGAAATTTATTTCTTACAGTTTTGAAGGCTGGGAAGTCCATAGTCCAGGAAGCATATCTGATGAGGGCCCTTTTCTGGGTGTGAGCTCTGCAGGGTCCCATGGCAATGCAGGTTATCACATGGCGAGAGTAGCAGGAGCATTTTTTAATGTGCTCACTTGCTCTCAGCCCCCAGTCTACTCCCTGATAATCTATTAAACCATTAAATCATTATTCCATGAATGGATTAATCCATTCATAAGGGCATAATCCTCATGATCCAATCACCTCTTAAAGGTCCCACCTTTTAAATCCCATATTAGGGATAAGATCCAACATGAACTTGGGAGGACTTTCAAACAGTAGCAACTGTTAAAACTCTCATTACTCAAATCCCTTATTATAGTAAATGATCCTTTGTATTAAGCCTTTCCTGTTCAAATTACTGTTTGGTTTTACTCTCCTGTTTAGACTCAGATTTTTTGTTAATTGTTAGCAATGCTGCTGTGAACATTCTTACCCACATCTCTTGATGGACATAAGCAGTCGTTTCTGTTGGGTATGTGTGCAGGAGTGGTTTGCCCGGTCTTAGCACATGGTTTAGCTGTAGTAGTTACAGCTTTCCATGTAAAACAAGAAAATTGACAAAGGAATAGAATCAATTAAAAAAATAGAAATTCTAGAAGTAAACAATATATTATCTGAACTGAAAACTCAATAGAGAGCTCAAACAGTAAACTTAATCAAGCTGAGGAAAGAACTAGTGAGCTTGAAGATAGAACATAGGAAATTACCCAATCAGAGAAGCAAAAAGAAAAAAGAATAAGAAAAAAACAAACAAACAAAAAAACCCCCAGAAATACAGCAAATAACTGCCTAATTGGTATACCCAAAGAAGAAACAAAAGGAAGAGACTTAGAAAGCATATTCAAGGAAATAATGACTGAAAATTTTCTAAAAGTGTGGAGAAGGATGACAGCATCCAGTCACAGGAAGTCCAAAGGTTGCCAATCAAATTGTATCCAAAAAGGAACATCTCAAGACATATCATAATCAAATTATTAAAAAACAAAGACAATGAAAGAATACTGAAAGCAGCAAGAGAAAAGAAAAACGTAACATTGAACACAGATCCAATATATCTCTTGTAGGATATCTCAGTAGAAAGATTACATGCCAGAGAGAAAGGCATGATATAAAGACTGTCAACCAAGATTTCTGTATCCAGCAAAGCTAACCCTCAAATATGAAGGAAAAATAAAGTCCTTCCCAGACAAACAAAAGCTAAGTGTATTCATCTACATTAGACCTGCCTTACAAGAAATGCTAAAGGGAGTTCTTCAGTCTGAAAGAAGACAATGCTAAAGAGCATCAAGAAATCATCTGAAGGTAACTAATTCATCAGTAAAGTAAGTCCACAACAACCTCTAAATACTCCAATGTCTTAGGGTGTTGAATAAACCACTTATATCCTTACTATGAAGACTGAAGGACAAACTTGAAAAAGCAATAACATATACAACAACCATGCAAGAGATATGAAATATTAAAAGATGTAACTTGGAACAATAAAATAAAAGTCTGGGGAGGGACAGGGTGATGAAAAAGCATAGAGTTGGGTTTGGTTTTATTCCTACATGTTTTTTAATCTCATGGTAACCATAACACAAAGACTTATAAGATACATACTAAAAATAGTGAGAAATCAAAATACATTTCTAGAGAAAACCACTCAACTACAGAAAAAGACAGTAAGACCAAAAACAAAGGAAAAAGTATCTACAAAACAACCAGAAAAAAAAAATGGTAGTAACAAGCCCCTATATGTCAATAATAACCCTAAATGTAAATGGTTTACATGCCCCAATTAAAAGACACAGAGTAGCTCAATGTATTATAAAAAAAGTACCAACAATATGCTGCCTACAAGAAATTCACTTTACCTCTAAAGACACATATGTATTGAAAGTAAAGGGATGGAAAAAGATATTTCATGCAAATGGAAACCAAAAAAGAGCAGGAGTAGCTATCCTTATAACAGATAAAGTAGACTTCAAGCCAAGGAAAGTAAAAAAAGATAAGGAAGGTCATTATATAATGATAAAGGGATCAACTCAACAAAAGGAAATAACAATTCAAAACATATGCACACCAAACATTGGAACACCCAGTTACATAAAGCAATTACTGTTAGACCTAACAGGAGAAATAGAATCCAACACAACAATAGTTGGGGACTTTAACATCCCACTTTCAGGAAAGAACAGATCATCCAGACAGAAAATTGATTAGAAAACATAGGAATCAATCTCTACTCTATGTCGACTGGACCTAATGAACATTTATAGAACATTTCATCCAACAGCCGCAGAATACACATTCTTCTCAGCAGCACATGGAACATTCTCTAGTATAGACTACATGATAGGTCACACAATGTCTCAAAAATTTTTTAAACTTTGAAATCATACTAATTACCTTGTTTGACCACAATACAATAAAACTAGAAATAAACAACAAAAGGGACACCAGAAACTGTACAAATACATGGAAATTAAACAGTATGCTCCTCAATGACAAATGGGACAAAGAAGAAATTAAAAAGGAAATTGAAAAATTCCTGGAAACAAATGAAAATGAAAAAACAACATATCAGAACATATGGGATTCAATGAATGTAGTTCTAAGAGGAAAGTTTATATCAATGTATATCTACATAAAAAAAAAATGACTTCAAGTAACATTGTACCTCAAGGAACTAGAAAAAACAATAACAAACCAACCCAAAATCAGTAGAAGGAAAGAAAGAACACAGATCAGAGAAAAAATAAATAAATTAGAGATAAAATAAAAATACAAAAGATCTATTAAACGAAGAGTTTTGTTTTTTGAAATGATAAAGAAAATTGATAAACCTTTATCAAGACTAATAAAAAAAGAGAAGACTCAAATACATAAAATTAGAAATAAAAAGGAGACAGTGTAAACTGATACCACAGAAATACAAAGGATCATAAGAGACTGCCATGAACAACTAACTATATGTGAGCAAGCTGGAAAACCTAGATGAAATGGAAAAATTCCTGGACACATATGACTTACCAAAGTTGAATCATGAAGAGCTAGAAAACCTAAACAGACCAATAATGAGTAATGAGATTGAAGCGGTAATACAAACTCTCCCAATTAAGAAAATTCCAAAAAATTCAGCGGCTTCACTGCTGAATTATGCCTAACATTGAAAGAACTAAAGCCAATTTGCAAACTTTTATAGAAAATTGAAGAAGAGGGAATACTTCCACATTTATTCTACAAGGCCATCATCACCCTTATACCAAAACTGGAAAAAAACACAACAAAAAAATACAGACCAATACCTCTAATGAACACAGATGGGAAGATTCTCAACAAAATACTAGCAAACAGAACCCAACAAAATATAAAAAAAAGATCATTAACCATGATCAAGCAGGATTTATCCTAGGGATGCAAGTATGGTTCAAAATACACAAATCAATAAACATGATGCATCACATCAACAGAATGAAGAGAAAAAAAAAAAAACGTGATCATTTCAAGAGACACAGAAAAAGCATTTGATAAAATCCAACACTGCTTTATGATAAAATCACTCAACAAATTAGGTATAGAAGGAATGTACCTCAACACAATAAAGGCTGTGCATGACAAACGCACAGGTAAAATCAGTGAATGGACAAAAGTTGGAGGCTTTTCCTATAGGTTCTGGAACAAGACAAGGAGACCTACTTTTCCCACTCTTACTTGTCATAGTACTGGAGTTTCTAGTCAGAGCAATA
>NW_007730687.1:16312-21311 GCF_000696425.1 Galeopterus variegatus
AAAGTGTTTGCAAACTACACATTAGACAAGGGACTAACATCTAGAAAGTATAAGGAACTCAAACAACTGAACAGTAAAAAATCCAAATAACTCAATTAAAAAATAGGCAAAGGACCTGAACAGACATTTTTCAAAGGAAGACACATGAATGGCCAACAGGCACATGAAAAAATGTTCAACATCACAATCATCAGGGAAATGCAATTAAAACCACAAATGTGATATCATTCCACAATGGCCATTCTTAACAAGACAGAAAATATCAAATGCTGTTGAGGATATGGAGAAAGAGAAACTCCCTTACACTGTTTGAGGGAATGTAAATTTCCATTGCAGAAAACAGTATGGAGGTCACTCAGAGAACTAAAAATAGACCTACCTTATGACCTAGCTGTCCCACTACTGGGTATAAGCCAGAAGAAATAAAATCAATCTATCAAAAAGCACCTGCACTCCCATGTTCATCATAACACTATTCACAATAGCCAAGATACATAACCAACCTAAATGTCCATCATTGAATAAATGGATTATAAAACTGTGGTATATATACATTATGGGATATTATTCAGCTGCAAAAAATGATATCCCATTATTTGCAGCAACATGGGTGGAACTGGAAACTGCCATGTAAAGTGAAGTAAGTCAGGCATAGAAAGACAAATACCACATGATCTTACTCGAATCTGGAATTTGAAAAAGAAAAAAAAAAGTGGTTCTCATAGAAGTAGTCAGTAGAATAAAGGTTCCCAGAGGTCAGGAGGGGAGGGGAGTCCCGGAGGAGGAAGAGTGGTGGACTGATGAGTACAAAACTCTGCTCTCTACCCTAAGTGAATCATTGTGCTGTACATGCCTGTGCTGAAACAACACACTGCACCCCACAAATATGGACAAGTAAAACATTAAAATAAATAAAGAAACTTCACATTTTGGGTTTAATTTCTTGAAATTTATTATTTCAATTATTTTATTCATGCTATCAAAGAAACTTTCTTGAAAGAATTATATTATTTTCTCAAAGGAAGCATATTACACTAATTATATTTTAATTATATTTTTTATTTAAAACAACACTAAGTGTAGCTTACATATGAAAAAATTATTTACTTAAGAATTAAATAAAATAATACTCTGAAAAACATTCAAATATTAGATATTTTAGCACATAAACACACTTCAAAAGTTTGTGAAAAAATTGAATTGAAAGATAATATAAATCTTTCCATGAACTTTTTGAAGACCTCTTGTAATTGCTCAATTTTGTGAAAGAGAATTAAATGCAAATGTTATTAGTAATATGAAGAATGGAAATTTAAAATTTCCTAAACTGTCTATATTTAAATTAAAAGAAATTTTTTATTTTTTGTAATCAAGTAATAATGTGGTATTAAAATAAAAGCATCCTTGATAGTAAATGATTTTGTTGAATAGTTTTGTTGATAAAACTGTTTCCAGCATATTCTGGATTTATTTTAGCAGCAATTTGTAGAGTTTTCAAAAAAGGAAGCAGAAACAATAGGAGACTATTGCCCCATAGACTTAGTACAATGGTAGGAGCCTAGTTTAAAGTATTGTGGTGTATGGAAAAAGAGGGTGAAATATGAAATTTTGATGAGGTAGAATCAACCAAACTTGGTAACTAATTGGATGCAGGGGATAAGGAAAACTTTCGGATGGCTCTATAATTTCTTGCTTGAGTGACTATGTATACAGAAGACAAAATTTACCATAGGAGATGAAGGAGGAATTAAGAGGCTGGTGAGAAAAAACGAGTTTGGGGCATTTTCCCTGTAGCTGTTTAACTCTCAACCAGGCATTTGGATGTACAAGTTTATTGCTCAGAGGAAAGATGAAGGTTAGAGAAAAATATTTGGAAATGGAGAATATAAAATTGGTGGATAGTAGAAATTCCCATTGAAATTACTCAAAGTGTTGAAAGAGAAGAAAAGGTGGTTAAGGACCAAACAGATAGGGAAGGCAGGAATTGGAAGTCACATGGAGACCCAAAAGCTACTGAGAAAAAGAGTAGTATATGAGAGAAATAGAAGGAAAACGAAAACAGGATTACAGCAAACAGCAAAGAACAAAAGTTTTAAAACAGAGAAATTGGTGAATAGAAATAAGTGAAGCAGAAAGATCCAATATGAAAAGTGAATAATGGAATTGGCTAGCTGGCTGTCACTACTACCTTAGAAGAGTGGCTTCAGCACTGATTTGATAGATACTCAAGGCTGAAGTGTGTGAGGGACTTCTCAGCTGGAAATATGTATTTGGAAGTGATTAGCATGTAGACAGTATTTGAAGCCAGTAAGTCAGTGTGAGGTCACTTAAGAAGCAAGTGTAGGTAAAGAGAACTGAGCCCTCGGGGCCAGCCACGTTTAAGAGGTTAGTGAGCAGAGGAGGACCCAGCAAAGAAAGCTGAGCAGAGGCCAGGGAGATGGAAGGAATACCGAAAGGTTGTGGGGTCCTCATAGACGATTAGCTCGAATCAAAGAGGATGAAGTGATTGGCTGTGTCAAATGCTGCTGTCGGATGAGATGGAGAATTGATCAGTAGACTTAATACTGTAGAGGCTGCTGGTGGCCATAGTTTGGATGTGGTTTGCCCCCACATAAACTCTTCATGAAATATGACCCCAATGTGGCAGTTTTGGGAGGTGAGGTCTACTGAGAGATGTTTGTGTCATGAGGGCAGATGCCTCATGAATAGACTAATGCCTCCCTGGGGAGTGAGTAAGCTCTTGTAGAAATGGATTAGTTCCTGCAAGAGCGGGTTATTTAAAAGAGCCTGGCACCTCCCTCCTCTCCCTCTCTCTCTCTCTCTCATGCTTCTTTTTTCACCATATGATCTCTTGCACACGCTGGCTCCCCTTCCGTTTTTTGCCATGAGTGGTAGTAGCCTAAGGCCCTTTCCAGGTGCGACTGCTCCAGAATTATGAATCAAATAAACCTTTTTTTTTTTAAATAAGTTATCCAGTGTCAGGTATTCTGTTACAGCAACACAAAAACAGACTAATTCACTGCTCATGCTAAGGAGAGTTGTTTCAGTAGAATGATAGGAAAAACTGGCTAGTACGAGTGCATCTAGGATGCTTTCAAAGTCAAAGGCAAAGAAAGCCTGAGTTAAACGGTTTTATCACTACTAAAGGGACATAATAATTAAGTGCTATGTATGATCCCTGTTTGCATTGAGACAATTGACAAAATTTGAATAAAGACTATATATTGAATGATAATATTGTATCAATAGTTTTCTAATTTTGAAAACTTTACTGTGGTTATGAAAGAGAATATATTTGTTCTTAGGAAATACATACGGAAGTGTTTAGGGGTAAGAGGCATAGTTTCTCCAATTCACTCTCAGATGACTTAAGAAAAACAAAACTTGTGTATGTATGTGTGGATGGATGGATGGATAGATAAATAGGTAGAGAGAGAGAGAGAGAGAGAGAGAGAATAAAGCGACTAAAACAAAATGTAAACAAATTGTGAGACTAGATGTAAGGCATAGAGGAGTTTCTTGGGCTGTTCTTTTAACACTTATGCATGGTGGAAAGAAGATACACAAAAATTACCAAAAGAAAGGGGAGGTTAGGAGAGAAGGGGGACAGCAATTGGAAAAAGCAAGTATAGCAACTTGTAAAATAAATACCTTCACTATAAAGGAGAGTAAGGAAATGGGGTGGTGGCTGGTGGGAAAAGTAGTATCAAGATAAGGATTTTTTTTCCCTCTGCAATTGGTATGACAGATGAGAATGTTGCATGTTGGTGTGACAATGAGAATGTTCCTGTAGAAAGAGAAAAAATGTTGAAGAGAAAAGAAAGGAAGGAAAATTGCTGGTGTGATATCCTTTTATAAGGGGTAGGGGATAAAATCTGCACACATGGAGAGACCGGCTTTCACAGGAGTAGAGGGTATTCATCTACAGTAGTAGGCAAAAAGCAATGTATGAGGATGCAATTGCATGAAGGTATAAATCAGGGATGAAAAATGCTTACCCCACCGATGGCCCTGTGGGACCTGGAACAAACACCTCACTTAAAGAGTACCTGGGGAGTAATATTTTTAAGGGATAACCAGGTTTCAGTTACAGCAAAAAGATGAAGGGACAGTCCAGAGTATATCCTAAAAAATGACAGGACTTATGTTTAAGAAGGTACAGAGAGTTATGGAAATCAAGACAAATTAGTAGACATACAGATAGCACAAGGTTAAGAACCTGAGTGATGATGGATGCTGTGGGGACTTGGTTTCTTGGGTGAATCGACTAATAGGGAATGTGAGTCACGATGAGCTCGGTGCTGACTCTCTCCTGAAGAGGGGTGTGTAGCCAGTTCAGGATAGATGTTATAGGTCCACTGGTGGACCATATTTTTTCCTGCAGCTGCTAGTGTTATGGCAATCAAGGGGAGAGAGAAGGTTTCTGCAAAAACAATTAGCCCCCTGGGACCTAAACATCAAATGGTATGGGGGCTTTTCCTTTAAAAAAAAAAAATTCAACTGATACATTATAACTGTACATATTTATGGGATACTGTGTGATATAGCCATACATGTTTACAATTTGTAATGATCAAATCAGATCAATCAACATATCCATCAGCTCAAACATGTATCATTTCTTTGGGTTGGGAACATTCAAAATCCTCTCTTCCAGCTAGTTGAAAGTATCTAATAAGTTATTGTTCATGATAGCCAACCCACAGTGCTACAAAACACTACATTTTATTCCTTCTGTCTAGCTATAATTTTGTACTTGTCAACCAACCTTTTATTATCCCCCCCTCTCCTCTACTTTCCCAGCCTCTGGTAACCACCATTCTACTCTCTGGTTTTATGTGAGCAAAATTCTTCGCTTCCACACATGAGTAAGAGCATGCAGTATTTGTCTTTCTGTTCCTGTTTTATTTCACTTAACAGAATGTCTTCAAAGCTTCCACATTGCTGGAAATGACAGGATTTCATTCTTTTTTAATAGCTGAATACTATTCTATTCTGT
>NW_007730687.1:21800-22521 GCF_000696425.1 Galeopterus variegatus
ACTTAACAGAATGTCTTCAAAGCTTCCACATTGCTGGAAATGACAGGATTTCATTCTTTTTAATAGCTGAATACTATTCTATTCTGTATATGTTCCACATTTTCTTTATTCATTCATCTGTTGATGGGCACTGAGGTTTGTGAATATCCTGAATATTGTGAATAGTGCTGCAATAAACATGGTAGTGCAGATATCTCTTCAATATACTAATTCTCTTTCCTTTGGATATATGCCCAGTATTGAGATTGCTGGGTCATGGCAGTTTTCTTTTTAGTTTAACAAAGAACCTCCAACTATTTTCCATAATGGCTGTACTAATTTACATTACCATCAATAATGTAAAGGGTTTTCCCTTTCTCCACATCCTCACCAGCATTTGTTATTTTTTATCTTTTGATAACACCCATTCTAATTGAACTGAGATAATATCTCATTGTACTTTTGATCTGCATTTCCCTAATGATTAGTGATGTTGAGCACATTTTATATGCCTTGTTGGCCATTTGTATGTCTTCTTTTGAGAAATGTCTATTCAACTTACTGCTTATTTTTAATTGGATTATTTGTATTTTTTGCTGTTGAATTTCTTGAGTTCCTTATATGTTCTAGATATTAATCCCTTGTCAGAAGAATAGTTTCTGAATATTTTCTCCCATTCTTCACATTGCCTCTTTACTCTGTTGATTGTTTCTTCTGCTGTGCAGAAACTTTTTAGTTTGAT
>NW_007730687.1:22657-25924 GCF_000696425.1 Galeopterus variegatus
GTCTTCCCCATAAAGTCTTTGCCCAGACCAATGTTGTGAAGCATTTCTTCTATGTTTCCTTTGAATAGTTTCATGGTTTCAGGTCTACATTTAAGACCTACCTTTTATTATTTTATTTATTTGTTTATTTATTGTCTTTTGTCTTGCCTAATTTGCATATATATTGAACTATTCTTGCACCCCTGTGATAAATTCCACTTGAATAGGGTGAGTGATGTTTTTAATTTGTTGCTGAATTTGCTTTGCTGGTGTTTTCCTAAAATTTTTTTTGTATCTAACAGGAATACTGCCTTATAGTTTTCTTTTGTTGTTGTTTTGTCCTTGTCTGATATGAAATAATTTTGTCCTTATCAATTTTCTGGAAGAGTTAGAGAAAAATTAGTGTAAAGAATTTGCTTTGCTGGTGTTTTCCTAAAATTTTTTTTGTATCTAACAGGAATACTGCCTTATTGTTTTCTTTTGTTGTTGTTTTGTCCTTGTCTGATATGAAATAATTTTGTCCTTATCAATTTTCTGGAAGAGTTACAGAAAAATTAGTGTAAGTTTTCCTTTAAAAGTTTGGTAGAATTCAGCAGTGAAGCCATTAGGTCTTTGGCTTTTCTTTGTTAGAAGACTTTATTACTGCTTTATTTTTGTTACTTGTAAGTGGTCTGTTCAGGTTTTCTGTTTCTTTTTTATTTAATTTAGGTAGGTTGTTTTTGTCCAAGAATTTATGTATTCATTCTGGGTTTTCCAAATTTATTGACTTAACATTGTTCATAATAGTTTCTAATGATCCTTTGTATTTCTGTAGTATCAGTTGCAATGTGCTTTTTTTCACCTCTGATTTTATTTATTTGAGTCTTTTGTATTTATTTCCTCCTGATTAGTTTAGCTAATGGTTTGCCAATTTTGTTTATCTTTTAAAAAAACATTTTATTTTGTCAATCTTTTTGATTTTTTTTAGACTCAATTTTGTTTATTTTTGCTCTAACCTGTATTATTTCTTTTATCCTACAAATTTTTATCTTGGTTTGTTCTTTCTCTTTTAGTTCTTTGAGAAGTATCATTAGGATGTTTATTTGAAATCCTTCTCCTTTTTTGACGGAGACATTTATTGCTGTAAAGTTCCTACTCAGTTTTGGCAGTATTCCATAGGTTTTGGTATGTTGGGTTTCTATTTTCACTTGTTTTAAGAAATTTTTAAATTTCTTTATTTTAATTTTTGTTTTTTATTAAATACAAATAAATAATTGATTATACATATTTGTGGGGTACACAGTTGACTATCAATACTTGTGTACAATATGTAATGATCAATCAGGATAATTAGCATGTCATCATTATAAAATGTAATCATTCTTTGTGTCCATTAACCAACTTCTTGTTAAATCCCCACCCCTCCCCCTTTCCCTCCTGTAGTAACCACAACTCTGTTCTCTCCTTCTGAAAACTCAACATATTATTGTCATAGTTCTATTTCTTTTTCTCTTTCTTTCTTCTCTTTCTTTCTTTGCTCCCACCTCTGAGTGAGGACATATGGGATTTCTCTTTCTGTGCTGGGTTTATTTCACTTAACATAATTTCCTCCAAGCTCATCCATGTTGCTGTGAATGGCAGAATTCCATTCTTTTTTATGGCTGAGTGGTGATGCACAGTTGTCATTTGGGCCCTGGGGATTAGGGAACAGCACAGCCCTGATTGCTCTCCCTAGAGAAAGGGTATCTCAGCAGCTTGGGCTCTAGGGGTATAGACCAGCTTTAGGTAAGCAGAGTAGTGGAGCTCTTTGGCCTGTATGGTGGGATGGTTCAACTCAGCAAGTCAGCTTGGGATGCAGGATACTATGTCAGCTCAGCCTGGGATGCATAGCAAGTCAGCCTGGCAGAGCAGCTTCTCAGTCAAAGTACCAATTCCCCAGGGAATGATAAGCTACTTCAGCTCAGATCCAGAGGTGTGATTGCTCTGGGTGACCAAAGCACCATTTTTCCAGGATACCAGTCATTGCTTGGACTTGGGCACATGGGAGCAGGTGCAGCAGTAACTTGAAGGGATATGTGGAGAAGTTCCACAAGCTCCATTGTGCAGCTTCAGTTCAGGCCCATAGGGGCAGTGTGCAGCAGGAACTGGGAGGAGTAGGTGGAGCAGCTTCATCAAGGCACTGATTTACTGGAAGTGCATAGCTTCAGTTCTGTCCTGAAAGTGGGGTCACAGCTGTAACTGGGAGTAAATGGAGAGGCTCCACTGCCACTTGGCAGCACAGGGTGGAATGTAACACTGCTTGCAATTTGGCTTAGGGATGTTGGTCCACCAGGCAGGGGTGGTTTGGTGACAACTTAGCCTCTGGGATGAAAATGTATCATGGCTACTTGCCCCTGGGGCAAAACACACTCCAGCAGTAGTTCCAGGTTCAAGATGGTGTAGCATAGAAATTCCCAGGCCACAGAGGGTGGGGCACTCTGTAGGCCCTTTCTCTGGGATGAGTACAACTGTATGGACTCCAGGCAGCTCCCTCTGCTAGGCTTACTGCCTGTGGGGACTACAGAGGTCAACAGTGATGAGGACTTTAGGTATCCAAGGTATTGATGGGGGCTGCTGGGATCCTCCTGCTTAGCTTTTCCCTGCAAAGAGAAGTTCCTCCTGGTTCCCAGTTGACCCTGGCTGGAGGGTGGTGAAGGCTGAATGTTTTTTTCTTTTCTCTATATGTATATCCTGAGTTTATGTGCTTACTAGATTTTCTGTTACTCCTTTGATTTATTCCGACAGTCTCCTTTAGTAATTTTTGTCAAATATAGTTGATTGGTTGTTGTTTTGTCTGTCTTTGTGGTAGAGACAGTCAGCTATCTTGCTAAAATCATTCCTTTTAGTATTTCTATTTGCTTCTTAAAATACTACTCTGTTGGTAATAATAGTTAATTAATCTAAAACAAAGCAGAACAAACAACAGGGAAAAAAGACAAAGAAGAGATGGAAAATATAGAAAACATAATGGCAGCATGATATTTAAATACTCCAATTAAAAGGCAGAAATTATAAATTAGATTACAATTCAGTTCTACTTATGTGTTGTCTACAAAAAAAACCCCATTATAAATGTAAACATTTACATAGGTTAAAAGTAATAAGAAAAGGCAGAAATTATAAATTAGATTACAATTCAGTTCTACTTATGTGTTGTCTACAAAAAAACCCCCATTATAAATGTAAACATTTACATAGGTTAAAAGTAATAAGATGGGGGCCGGCCCGGTGGCGCACTGGATAGTGCGCCGCTTGGGAAGCGCGGCGGCG
>NW_007730687.1:26428-27921 GCF_000696425.1 Galeopterus variegatus
AAAAAACCAAAAAAAAAAAAAAAAAGGAATAAGATGAAAAATAATGCACCATACCTTCACAAAAACAATGATTTAGCAATTATTCACACATGAAAATAGGTCTGTGAGAGCTCTGGAGTCCACTTAAGAAGCTGCAGCAAACCAGTGAAACAGAAAAACCAGAATAATCACAAATAAAAGTGTAGGGATAACAGTATAATTTTATTTGCATTTCCCCATCCTCCAGACCAGCAGAGCTCAGCACCACGAGGAATTTACAATGGAAGAAAAAAGAGCAGGAGAATCACAGTAGCCATTGCTGCTGAGAATCTCATTAGGCTCAACATCTCCATTGTCCCAAATCCACACAATCTTTGCTGCTGAAGACACTCACAATCTTCACTGACGTAAACCCTAGCTGATTGAGTGACCTGGAACCCCTGGCACCACACCTCCCACTTTCCCCCTGTGTCAGGTCAGTGCTGTGGTCCTGATCCCCCAGAGTTACAGTCATAGTTATAACCCAGCCCACAGAGCCTGAGCTGCCAGGGGTGGGGGAGGCCTCAGAGTCACAGATCCTGGAACTGTGGGCAATCTTCATCCAACCCAGCCACAAAGAGTTGAAGCTTCCTACACCCCAAGACCTAGATGCCAAATTAAGTTCATGAGAACCAGAGACCAGGATCTCAGCTTCACAACATCTCCAAGCAACTGCACCTGGAACTAAGCATTTCTGCAACTGCTTTTAGCTCAGGTCATATTGTACACCAAGAGGAATCACCTTGGTGTCTTCCCACTGTGGGAAAAATAAGACTAGGAAGACCCCCAAAGCCCTTGCTATTGAAGGCTTTAACCAATAGGTTTAATAAATAGGTTGTTAAAGTCTTCAATAGCAAGGGCTTTTGGGGTCTACCTAGTCTTGTTTTTCCCACAGTGGGAAAAGTTCACCAAGGTGATTCTTCTTGGTGTACAATATGACGATCTGGATCTGTATATCCATACCTCTCCTAAAACTTGGAATGTTTTCAGCTATTATTTTATTAAACAGATTTTCTATGTATTTTTTCTTTTCTTTTCTTGTCTTTCAGAATGCCAATAATTTAAATTTATGTTTGCTTAATGGTGTCCAAAAATTCTTGTAAGTTTTCTTCATTTTTAAAAATTCTTCTTTTTTCTTTTTTTTTTCTCTGACTAGGTATTTTCAAATGACCTATCCTCAAGTTCACAAATTCTTTCTACTTGTTCTAGCCTGCTGTTAAAGCTCTCTACTGTCATTTTTTTTTTGTTCCTTTTTTTGTCTTTTTTACTGACTGGCAATGGGATTGCAACCTGCGGTGTTGCGCCCGCACCACGCTCAGCCAGTGAGCGGGAACCGGTCTCCACATGGGATCCGAACCCTCAGCGGGAGTGCCGCCGCACTCCCAAGTGGTGCACTCTCCAGTGCGCCACTGGACCGGCCCTCTACTGTCATTTTAAATTTCCTTCATTTAAGTCTTAAGCTTCAGTAATTATTT
>NW_007730687.1:28368-35552 GCF_000696425.1 Galeopterus variegatus
GGCGGGAGCGCCGCCGCACTCCCAAGTGGTGCACTCTCCAGTGCGCCACTGGGCCGGCCCTCTACTGTCATTTTAAATTTCCTTCATTTAAGTCTTAAGCTTCAGTAATTATTTTTGGCTGTTTTGTATAATATCTATTTTTTTCTTGTTAAATTTTTATTTTATATTATTAATTGTTTTTTAAATTTTACAGTGGCTTTCATAGATAGAGTTCTCACTTGCATTTAGGTGTTAGTGTGTTGGCCAGGAAAGGTGTGGTGATTCTGGTTCCATGTAGATGCTGTGTTATAGTCTCTAGGCATTTTCTTTAGCTGCAATCAATGTCACTCATAACTGTGGATGCCTCAGTTATTTAGATATTTGTGATAGCTGTAAAATTTTTAAGAGATGATTGCTCTATCAGATGCACAGATGTTATCACAGAAACACAGGAAACATGAAAAAACAAGGAAATATGACACCATCTAAGGAACACAATAACACACCAATGACAGAACTCCTCACCCCAAAGAAAGAAATCTAAAAACTGCCAGAAAAAACTCAAAATAATGATCTTTAGAAAACTCAGTGAGATATAAGAGATTGAATATGGACAATTCAACAAAATTAAAAAAAAACAATTTATAATATAAAAGAAAAATTTAACAAGAAAAAAATAGATATACAAAACAGCCAAAAATAATTACTGCAGCTTAAGACTTAAATGAATGACAGTAGAGAGCTTTAACAGCAGGCTAGAATAAGCAGAAGAAAGAATTTGTGAACTTGAGGATAGGTCATCGAAAATACCCAGTCAGAGAAAAAAAAAAAAAAAAAGAACAAAGAAGAATTTTTTAAAATGAAGAAAACTTACAAGAATTTTTGAACACCATTAAGCAAACATATATTTAAATTATTGGCATTCTAAAAGAGAAGAGAAGAAAAGAAGAAAAACACATAGGAAACCTGTTTAATAAAATAATAGCTGAAAACATTCCAAGTTTTAGGAGAGATGTGGATATATAGATCCAGGGCGCTCAAAGGTCCCCAAATAGATAACACCTCAAAAATGGTCCTTTCCAAGGCACATTATGGTCAAGACATCAAAAGTCAAAGACAAAGAGAAAATTTTTAAAATAATGAGAAAAGAGCTTCAGGTCACATGTAAGGAAATCCCCATTAGACTAACAGCAGATTTCTCAGCAGAAACTTTACAGGCCAGGATAGAATAAAATGATATATTCAAACTGCTGAAAAATAAATTTGCTAGCCAAGAATACTGTACCAGAAGAGCTACCCTTGAGGAATAAAGGAGAAATAATGTTTTTCACAGAAAAATAAAAACTGGGAAATTCATCACCACTAGTCCAGCCTTACAAGAAATCCTCCAGGGAATCCTACATCTGGAATAGAAAAGATGAAAACTACCGTCAAAGAAAAAAAAAAAGGTAAAAAGATAAAACTCACTGGTAAATCAGGTACACAAATGTAAAAGAGAAAGGAATCAAACCTTATCACTAAAAAAATTTATCAAACTGCAATGACAGAAAATAAGAGAGGAAGAAAGGAACAAAGGACATACAACACAGAAAACAATGACTAAAGCGATGGGAGCACTCCTCACCTATTAATAACAACCTTGAATGTAAATGAACTAAATTCTCCAATTTAAAAAATTGTACCCTGGCTGAATGGAGAAAAAAAGAAAAAAGCCCCAACTATACACTGCCTTCAAAGAACTCACTTCATCTGCAAAGACATACATAGACTGAAAGTGAAGAAAATGGAAAAAAAAAANGAACTCACTTCATCTGCAAAGACATACATAGACTGAAAGTGAAGAAAATGGAAAAAAAAAAAAAAATTCCATACAAATGGAGACTGAAAGCAAGCAGGAGTAATTATAATTACATCAGATAAAACAGACTTCTAAGTTAAAAAATATAAAAAGAGAAAAAGAAGGTTATTATGTAATGTTAAAGGGATCAATTCAGTAAGAGGATATAACAATTGTAAATATACAAGGTATGTTAGTCTGATTATGTTGCTTAAAACAGAGTATCAGAAACTGAGTAATCAGTAAGAAAACAAAAGTTGTTGCTTACAGTTTTGGAGACTTGGGAGTCCAAAGTTCATGGAACACATCAGGCAGGTGGTGACTCTTCACAGCAATGCAAGGTGTCACATGCTGGATGGCTTGAGTGAGAGTGAGCTAACTTCTGACTTGCTCACCTTTTAAAATTATCAGAACCACACTCACTACTCCATGAATGGGTCAATCCATTCACAAGGGAACAGTCCTCAAAGACTAATCATATTTTAAAAGCCTCACCTTTTGATTACTATAATAGGATTTCCCACCTTTTTAACACTGTCACAGTGGGGATTAAGTTTCTAATACATGGAACTTTGGGGGACATATTTACCCATAATACAAGAGTACCTCAGAAAGGTCATGGAAAAACAGTATTATCTTTTACTTCTATTTTTCCATGAACTCTTCAAAGTACCCTCACATTTGCACCCAACATTGGAACACCCAGATATATAAAGCATATATTATTAAATATGAAAAGAGAGATAGGCTCCAGTACAATAATAGTTAAGAACTTCAACAATCCACTCAGCATCAGACAGATTACCTACACAGAAAATTGGCAAAGAAATCTAAGATTTAAACTGCACTATAGGCCAGATGGACCTTACAGACTCTTACAGGACATTTCAATCAACAACTACAGAATACACATTCTTTCCATCAGCACATAGAACATTTTCCACATCTGAGTCATGGGTGTTGCAGAAGGGGAGGAAAAAGGAAAAGGCATTGAAAACATATTTAATGAAATAACCTCAGAAACCTTTCTAAATATAGGGAGAGGTATGGACTTTCAGATCCATCAGGCTTAATGATCCCCAAATAAGATTCAGTCCAAAAGGATCCTCCCCTGAAAAACCAGGGAAAGAAAGGAAGCAAACATCTGAGGAATCGGCATTGCCCTCAGAATGAAGGAGCTGCAGCCACAAGCCTTCAGGAAAAGTGGTGCATAAGAATGTGCAAAAGCACAGAGAGAGAGAGAGAGAGAGTACTTTACACACCCACAAGGCCTAAGAGGGCAAAATCATAAGCTGATAGCACCAATTCAAGAATTAATTCTGTTTACTTTTCTCCTTTTCCTTCCCATTATCCTAATTTATTTATTTGTTTATTTATTTTACTGAAACATAATTGGTAGCCTCCCACAACTAGGGGCCCAGTTATCAGCAGGCTCCCAACAAAGATAAACCCAGGACCGGATGGCTTGCTGCTGAATTCTATTAAACCTTTAAAGAAGAGTTAATACCAATTCTCTTCAAAGTATTCCAAACAATTAAAACAGAGGCCACTCCTCCAAACTTATTCTATGAAGCCAGCATCACCCTGATACCAAAATCAGACAAAGACACAACAAAAATAGAAAACTACAGACCAATATCTCTGATGAACACAGATGCAAAAATCCTCAACAAAATATTAGCAATCAGAATACAGCAACACATCAAAAAAATTGTACACCATGATCAAGTGGGATTCATCCTGGGGATGCAAGGATGGTTCAACATAGACAAATCGATAAATGTGATACACACATCAACAAAATCAAGGTCAAAAGCCATATGATTATCTCAATAGATGAAGAAAAAGCATATGATAAAATTTAGCATCCTTCATGATAAAGACCCTCAACAAATGAGGTATACAATGAAAGTACCTCAAAATGATAAAAGCCATAAATGACAGCCCCACCACCAACATCATCTGAATGAGGAAAAACTGGAAGCTTTTCCTTTAAGATCAGGAATAAGACAAGGATGTTCACTCTTATTCCACATTGTACTGTAAGTATTAGCTAGAGCAATCAGGCAAGAGAAAGAAATAAAGGCCATCCAGATTGGAAAAAATGAAGTTTAACTCTCTATGTTTGTACATGTTATGATCTTGTATATAGAAAATCCTAAAGACTGTACCAAAAAAAACCTCTTAGAGCTGATTAATAATTTCAGTAATGTTACAGTATATAAAATAAACATCTGCAAATCAGTAGCATTATATGTTCCAGTAATGATATAGCAGAAAAATAAATCAAGAAAGTATGCCCATTTACAATAGTCACCAAAAATAAAATACCGAGAAATCAACTTAACCAAGGAGGTAAAAGATCTCTATAATGATGTCTACAAAACACTACTAAAAGAAATTAAAGAGGACATAAAAAGGTTAAAGGACATTCCAATTCCATGCTCTTGGTTTGGAAGAATTAACATTGTGAAAATGTTCATACTACCCAAAACAATTTACAGATTTAACACAATCCCCATCAAAATACCAATGACATTCTTCACAGAAATAGAAAAAACAATTCTAACATTCATATGTAACAGCAAATACCATAAATAGCCAAAGCAATCCTGAGCAAAAAATAAAATAAAGCTAGAGGCATAACATTACCCAACTTCAAAGTATACTACAAAGCTATTACATTAGTATTTTATTTGCATAAAGACAGACACTCAGACCAATGGAGTGGAAGATAGAACCCAGAAATCAACCCACATACTTACAACCAATTGATCTCTGACAAAGGCAATAAGAATATACATTGGAGAAAAGCCTGCCTCTTCAATAAATGGTGTTGGGAAAATTGGACATCCATATGCAGAAGAATGAAACTAGACCTGTACTTCTCACCACATACCAAAATCAACTCAAAATGGGTTAAAGACTTAAGTATAAGACCTGAAACTATAAAACTACTAAGGGAAAATAAAGGCAAAACACTTCAGGAAGTAGGACTGGGCAAAGACTTTATGAATAAGAACCCAAAAGCACAAGCAAAAAAAGAAAAAAATAAATAAATAGGATCATATCACACTAACAAACTTCTGAACAGCAAAGGAGACAATCAACAGAATGAAACAGATTGGGAAAAAATATTTGCAAACTATAAATCCAACAAGGAATTAATATCCAGAACGTACAAGGAACTCAAGCAACTATACAGTAAAAAAACAAATAACCCAATTTTAAAATAGTGGGCCAAGGAGCTTAATAGACATTTGAAGAAAGACACACAAATGTCCAACAGGTACATGAAAAAATGCTGAACATCACTAATCATCAGGGAAATGAAAATCAAAACCACATTGAGCTATCATGTCACCCCAGTTAGACTGGCCATTATTAAAAAGACTGAGAATAACAAATGCTGACAAGGATGTGGGGAAGGGAGAGCTCTTCTACACTGTTGGTAGGACTGTAAAGTAGTACAGCCATTGTGGAAAGTAGTATGGAGGTTTCTCAGACAACTACAGATAGAATTACCATGAGATCCAGCAATCCCACTTTCAGTTGTATACCTGAAGGAATGGAAATTATCATGTCAAAGGGATACCTGCACTCCCATGTTCATCATAGCTCTATTTACAATAGCCAAAATATGGAACCAACCTAAATGTCCATCAGCGGATGACTGGACAAGGAAAATGTGGTCTATATACACAACGGAATACTACTTATCCATAAAAAAAGAATGAAATTATTCTATTTGCAGCAATATGGATGAGCCTGGAAAAAGTATGTTAAGTGAAATAAACCAGACACAAGAGAGATACCACATGTCCTCACTTGTAAGTGGGTGCTAAGGCAGAAAGAAAGAAAGGAAAAAAGAAAGGAAAGGAAGAAAAGAAAAGAAAAGAAAAGAAAGAAAAGACCATAATAATATGTTGATCGTTCAGAAGGACAGAATAAATCTATTGTTACTAGAATGGGGGGTGGGGGTGGAAGTTACTAGCCATAATAATATGTTGATTGTTCAGAAGGACAGAATAAATCTATTGTTACTAGAATGGGGGGTGGGGGTGGAAGTTACTANCCATAATAATATGTTGATTGTTCAGAAGGACAGAATAAATCTATTGTTACTAGAATGGGGGGTGGGGGTGGAAGTTACTAGAGTGGGGAGGGAGAGATTGTGTAAGGAGCATAAAGAATAATTATGATTTGTAATAATGAACATGCTAATAATATTGATTTGTACACACATACACAGGTGATGGTAGTTGATGTTGTACCCCCCAAATTACATATAATCAATTATACTTCAACTAAAAAAAAATTCTCCAGGGTTGACCCTATGATAGGCAGCAAAACAAGTCTCAACAAATTTTAAAAAATTGAAATCTTATCAAATATCTTCTCTAACCATAATGAAATAAAACTAAATATCAATAGCAAGAGGAACTTTAGAAATTGTACAACTACATGGAGATTAAACACCCCCCTCTGGAATAACAAATGGGTAAAAAAAATTAAGAAGAAAATGCTAATAATTTATGAAACAAATAAAAATAGAAACACAACATCCCCAAACCTAAGGGATACAGCTAAAGCAGTGCTAAGAGGGAAGTTTATAGCAATAAATGCTTTCATCAAAAAAGTGGAAAGATTTCAAATAAAGAACCTAATGATGCATCTTGAGGAACTAGAAAATAAAAAATAACAAACCTGAAATTAGTTGAACAAAAGAAATAATAAAGATCAGAGCAGAAATAAACAAAATTAAGGCTATAAAAAAACGGAAAAGATCAACAAAACAATGTTGGATTTTTGAAAAGAAGCAAAATTGACAAACTATTAGCTAGACTGACCAATAAAAAGAGAAAAGACTAAAATAAATAAAATCAGAAACAAAAAAGGAGAAATTAAAACTGATACCATAGAAATACAAAGGATCATTACAGATTATTATAAAAATCCATATGCCAACAAAATTGTAAAACCTTGAGAAAATAAGTAAATTTCTTGACACTTTCACCAAGATTGAACTAAGAAGAAAAAGAAACCTGAACAAACCAACTAGGAATGACAAGATTGAATCAATAATAAAAAATTTTCAAATACAGAAAAGCCCAGGACTGAACAGCTTCACTGCTGAATTCTACCAGTTAAAAAAAAAAAAAAATAACACAAATTTCTCTCAAACTCTTCCAAAAAAATTGAAGAAGGAATTCTTCCAAAATCATTCTGTTAGGCCGGCATTACCCTGATACCAAAACCAGACAAGGACAAAACAAGAATAGAAAACTATAGGCCAATATTCCTGACGAACAGTAATAAAAAATTCTCAACAAATTCTACCAAACTGAATCTAGCAGCATATTAAAAA
>NW_007730687.1:35837-64301 GCF_000696425.1 Galeopterus variegatus
ATTATAAAAATCCATATGCCAACAAAATTGTAAAACCTTGAGAAAATAAGTAAATTTCTTGACACTTTCACCAAGATTGAACTAAGAAGAAAAAGAAACCTGAACAAACCAACTAGGAATGACAAGATTGAATCAATAATAAAAAATTTTCAAATACAGAAAAGCCCAGGACTGAACAGCTTCACTGCTGAATTCTACCAGTTATAAATAAATAAATAAATAACACAGATTTCTCTCAAACTCTTCCAAAAAATTGAAGGAGAAGGAATTCTTCCAAACTCATTCTGTTAGGCCGGCATTACCCTGATACCAAAACCAGGCAAGGACAAAACAAGAATAGAAAACTATAGGCCAATATACCTGATGAACAGTAATAAAAAATTCTCAACAAATTCTACCAAACTGAATCTAGCAGCATATTAAAAAGAATATTCACTATGATCAAGTGGGATTTATTCCACAATGTAAGGTTTGTTCAACATACATAAACCAATAAATGTAACACATCACATGAACAGACTGAAGGACAAAAACCATATGATCATCTCAATTGAAGCAGAAAAAGCATTTGATAAAATTCAGCAATGCTTCTATTAAATATAGAAGGAATGAATCAGCACAATAAGAGCCATATGTGAGAAACCCACAGCTAATATTATACCGAACTTGAAAAAGCTGAAAGAAATTCCTTTAAGAACTGGGAAGAGGAAACTTTCCAATTTGATGCCCTCTATTTCTTTCCTAATTGTCTGTTTGCAGAATAAATGTCCCTATTTGCAGACAAATTGTCCCTGTTTACAGACAAAATGATCTTATAGAAAGAAAACCTTAAAAGCTCCACCAAAAAACTCTTAGAACTAATAAATGAATTCAGTAGAGCTGCAGAACACAAAATCAAAACACAAAAATCAGTACTGTTTCTATACACCAATGATGAGCAAGATGAAAAATGTGTGAAAAAGTGTACTTTTTAGTTCTAAATTATCAATTTGATCACTTCCCATCAACTGAAGATATTCTACATTTTTTCCTGTATTTATACACTTTTCTCCTATTTTAAAATGTATTAATCAGTCATTTTTTTAATGTACTCTTGCTCCACTGTCCGGATCATCTTGACATTACTAATCTTTCTTCCTTCTGTTTCCTTCCTACTTTTTATAAAATTCTCTAATAGTAGGTCATAACTTTTTTACTGTAGGCATGTATGAAAACATTTTATTGCATGCAGGTAATTGTGTATAAAACAAGAGAAGCTCCAGATAGCTCCACTGGAGATATTTCCTTATTTTCTCTACTAAAAAGATAGGGTGAGAAGCCAATTACCTAAATCCATCATGGATTGAGTTAGGTTAGAGGTGAGTGAGTTTTCAGCAAATTTTAGACTAATTCTCCTTTACTTATATTGTTCAGGTCTAGTCAGCTAGAGTTTCAGCTGGGAATCTATGTGACTATTTCCTCAGCTCTGAAAGATTATGTGGATTAAACTCTCACCCAAAGGCTCACAGCCCAGCTCTCCAGCCTCTTGCTACATACAAGTTCAAAACCACATAAACATTTTAATGGGGAGACAGTACGTGTGCTTGAGACAAGCTACTTTTTACTATATCTTGTGTCCAAAATATAAGATGATTAGTAAATCATGCCTTTCAAGAAATTTTAGCCTAGCTCATCAGCATCCCACAAAGCCCTCAATTCAGAAAAAGTGACTTGGGGAAGAATGACTATGAATTGAAAATCCTCAAATGTCTAATTTATGAATCTACTCCTGTGTAGTAACTAAGGGGACTGCTGGTTTCTCCATCTCTCAGCAGAGGTCCTCCGACTGGGACAAGCCTAATCCACAATTCACACCCAGTGTCAGCTCCAGAGGAGAACCCGGCTGGAATAGTCAGCTCACTTCAGAGTTGTTTCCATGCCTGATATTTTAGTTCTTCCAGTCCTTCATGCTTCCACGCCTCTCTGAAGCCCCCCAAATGTGGGTTTTACAGTGTAATTGAGATTTTTAAGATTTTTTTCACTAGAAGAAACAAAGTTTTCTAGATTTATTACAGTATACATAGAATTATGTTTCTTCCTCATCCTATTTTATAACCAAAGTTACAAAGAGTTCAGTGACAAGTTATTGTTCTCTCTTTTCTATTTAAAAAAAATTCTCCCTAAGTTTAAATCATTTCCCCTAGATGGTAGAGGGCAGTGGTGAGAAAAATTCAAAACCTTCTGATGTCTGACTCCTTCCTCTGTCCTCCACTGTACCACGGTGAGCACCGTATCACTCAGAGTTGTCACAAAATGAGAAACCACACCATCGAGATAACCACGAGAGCTAATGATAAGATGTAACTATCACTACTAGTTCTGGAGATCAAAGGGGAGAGGTTGCGGTTATTTGAACATAGAGCTTTGGAATAGGTGCCATAGTCCTAGGACCACCTCTGAGGACAGGGTACAGCCACTGTGATGCTGGAGCCTCTGGAATTAGGTGGAGGCTCGAAGACCTGGGACTCAGAACTGCGCGGGTGAGTTGCTTGGTGGCTGTGCTGGCATCTCTGGGCTGACAGTACTGTTGGTTCCAGGAGTTACTAACTACATAGAGTAATAATGTGCAGAGTGAAAGCTACTGCTGCTGCCGAGGTGCAAGCTGGTACTGAGGCCACAGTGACATCAACAGCACTCAGACCATTCTCTAGGTCTCCAGTCTCCCTCTAGCTCCTCTATTGGCGGAAACACACAGAGACGACTGGCAAAGAAGAAATGCCATATGAAGGTCCCCATTCTCCATATGACAGAGCAGAGCAAAACGGGAAAGGAGGTTGGAATTTAGGGACAACAAATTAAAACACACACACCCCAGCCATGAGCTGTACCTTTAATCAGGAAACACGGAGACTAACTCCATGAAAATAAACCACTAACGCTGCTTACAATAATGAAAGGTAGGAATATGCTGGGAATTCCCTTTACTTAATGGCTCATATTTTTGACCCTGAAACATACTAGATCTCTGAATTTTTGTCAGTGGTCTCTGGCACACGTAATGACATTTCTACTGCCAAATGCACTGAAAATGTAGACAGGATAAATCTTATTAAGGATTCAGTTTATTTTCTCATATTGTGATTTTAAGCTGTTTTTTGTTAGGTGAAGTTGAAATATTTTGATTTTTGTCTTAAAGTGAAGTTTCAACATTTTCCACATTTTTATCACAGGAAATTTGAACACTGTACTCTTCTTTCTTGGCTATGTTTCAACATTTTGTTCATTTTTCTTAGGTGAAATTTGAACATTTTGCTCTTTTGTTGATTTTTTATCCATGCAGCAAAGCAAAGCAACAAACAGCAAAGCAAGACCAAAGCAGCAATCCAGAGTAGTCCTAGGCAGCTCTTCTTGTGCACCTTTCCTTTGGTTTCTGCTTTTCTTTCAGGGGGTGGGCCACTAGCAACACCACTTTCTCTGCCTTGTATCAGGCAGTTGTTGGGGTTGAGGGTGCTCACCCAATGTTGCAGTGGCAGTGATGTTTATTGTTGCCGTCCCCTTTCATATTGCACGTCTTAGGTGAACAAGCACTTTGCAGACATGAGATAGGAACACACCGCCTGCAGATGCACACATGCTCTGTACCACACTCTGCCATCTTTCACATCATCAGTATCAGGTATGGTCATCCCAAAACGATAGTCAGTACTTCAGCAGGTGGCTCCAGTGGAGTGAGTCCAATCCACAGTAGAATGATCTGTCAAACGCAGAATTCCTGTCACATTCCCACACTGAACTTTCCCACACAGCATATCTGAGATACTGCATCTTACAAATGTAGAGCCTTTCAAACTACAGTGACCAAAATGGGTACCTTCGGTGTTCATTTCCTTGTAGCAACTGTGACTTGTGCTATTGGCCTCGTTGCCAAAAATTTACCTACACTGTTCATCACAGATATGACATGTCTTTACACAGCAGTAGCCACCACCCATGCAACAAACCCATCTAGTGCATGCACATCTGCTGGACAGTTATGCAAGGTTCCATCGCACCACTCTGGAAGATCACATTCATTGATCTTTTCTCTACAGACTGTGCCCGATGGCATGAACTGGCTGTCTTTGCAACAAAGCCCCAAAGCACAAGCAGCCCCAGGTTTCAGAGTGCAGTTTGCTGAACAACAGGGATCTCCTGTACACAATTTTTAGGATCCACAGTCACCCTGCTCTACTTCATCAACCACACCATGCCCACACTGTTTCAGTGTAAAGACGGCCCCTGGATTTGATTCTTTGAACAGTCTTTTTTTTGGAGGGAGAGTAAAGAACTTTTTATTTATTTATTTATTTATTTTATTTATTTATTTTTTTCTCCTTTTTGTCTTTTTTCGTGACCGGCAACAGATCGCAACCCTCAGTGTTGCGCCCGTACCGGACCAGGACCAGCAACGGGATCGCAACCCTTGGTGTTGCACCCGCACCTCGCTCAGCCAGTGAGCCGCTGGTCTGTATGTGGGATCCGAACTCTCGGCGGGAGCGCTGCTGCATTCCCAAGCAGCGCACTGTAGCAGTGCACCATGGGGCCAGCCCCTATGTATTTATTTATTTAATGAATTAATTTATTATCATTATTTTTTTACATTCTACGGTGTTGTTATGGAACAGTATGAGGGGGAGTAGGGAGGTGGGTAGAAGAATGCAGGTGGGGGTGTGGGGCTGAGGGGGCTTCTGGCAACTGCTCGGTCATCACCAGGCTGGATGTGGACATGGGGGTCATGGCTGAGGCCCTTGGGGGCTTCCGGCTCTTCTAGGTTTTACGGGTGTTCTTTGGTGGTGTTAGACCTTTGCTGGTTAATATCAGAACATTTTCTCTGATCTGTGGGATTTTTTGTTTTCCTTCAGTTCTGTCTAAGGAACTTTTTATAATTGCAGTTGGTGAATGTTGCTGATGTAGCTACTACTGAATGCATTGTGCATCTTATTTCTTCACATACACTTTTTGTCTCACCAGATTATGACCAACATGATGTTCCACATTCATGGCAAAGTTAAACAGTTGAGCAGTCATGAAACCCATTACAGAACACTGTTCAGTTTGATCAGGACATACTGATCCTTTGTGGGATAAGAGAAGATATGAGAATCTTTGTGTTGAAAAAAATGTGCAACATCATATTGAATGCAGGGACCGATGTTGTTTTTAGTCCATATGCTGAATTCCAGCAGTACAGCATTATGTTATCTTGTCATTAGTTCCTTCAGTCCAGATCTCAACCCTAGCTAAACTCATGTCAAGGTCCATTGGAGCATAAGGCATATCTACTGCTTAGATAACTGTGATTATCTCCTCCCGCCAAAGTATGATGTTATTATCCTGATAAACAGATCATTGGTAGTCCACCGATACCACCTGCTCAAGAAACCATCTGTGGGTCCACCAGCCTTCCTAGGTGCTTTGCATCAGAGTAGAATTATCACACTCTTGAAGCTTTAATTGGCATGCTTTTTATTCTGTTGGCCCACATTGTCCTCATTGTCCACCTTATATATTAGATGTTCGAATGTTGCAGAAAGCCTTTTGGGATGATTTCATAAGCAATGTCATTTATCAGCAGCATTCCTTGAAAGCCCCCAGAACAGGTGTTAAGAGCAGCCATGGATTCTGGGTCCCTTTCTACATGATTGTGATAGTAGCAGTCATTCTGGACAAAAGGCTGGTCTTCAACAAGGGCACCCGGATCTGTGCAGGTGAACACAGAGAAATATCTGGACACCAAATACATCATGACATTCATGTGGATAATGTCTCTGGCCCTCAAAGTGCAGGCTATATGTGAGACAGTCTGGAGCCTTCATGCCTCTGCCAAAGTCAGTTACCCTTAAGAGTATCACCACTTTTGGGTGAAAGTGAGATTGAGAGTATCCAATCTGGGACCATCCAGAAAAGAACAGAAACACTACCAGCCAGAGCAACAGAAGAGTTATCTTCACATGTACCAGGGCCTCACCCACAGTCATTATGGAGCCACCATTATGGAACTACAGGTGAGAACAAGGGACAGGAGGGCTGGGGGTACTGCTGGTCTGTCTCCTCATTTTGAAATGGGTTTATACAGCACTGATCTTTAACTGTCTGTCTTCAGGCAGAGTTAATCCATCAGAGCAGCAGAAGTAAAAGAAAAATAAAAAGAAGGTCAGATATAGGGATGGCATTATGACTTGGCCAGGATAGAGGAGAAAGAGCAGTGAAGGCGTTAAAACAGATTAGTGTTTGGTTCAAGACATGCCTCAATATACTGCATCCGAGTTGCTTTTAAATTTTTAAATACTGGAGAGGCACAGTCAGATGGGGGTGTATGAAAGAATGACAATTGGCCAAAGGCTTGTAATTACTGAGCCTAGATGAAGGACACATGGATTCATTGTACTGTTCTCTAAATATATGTATATACATGAACATGTCCAAATATTCCAAACAAAAGGGTCTTAATGGAAAGGTGAACATATATCTTGTTTTGATTAAGGAATCTTTTTTATGCATATTGACTTGCAGTAAATATCAATAGTTCCTCTTTTCAATTTTAAACAAAAAAATTTTTAGTCACATTACTCAAGAGAGATATATAAAAACTTCTCACATATATATATTTTTTTCTCATGGCACTTAATATATATCTCCATACAACAAATCATTACTTGTCCTATCTTCATCTAATTGTGTCAAACTGCAAATTTTCAAAGCATCAGTTGATATTCAAAATTATTACTGTCTACTGAAATAGATACCTGCATTCAATAAAACAATAAACGACAGTGGAACTGGAAGAGGAGCACCTTGGGTTGATAAATAGATATTATGCAAAGGTGTTCATATTAAATTATGCTCTCGAGAAAAGTAACATTTTTCAGTGCCTCTGACCATATGAAATAAAAAGCAAACCAAAGTAGCTGGGAAAGCAACAGTGGAAGATGGGATAATGCTTAAAGCATAACAAAGTGCCTCTAGAAATGAAAATAAAATCAATGAACCCCAAAAGGAGGGAGTAAAACCTTTGGGGATGACAATGTTACTATACTGGGGAAAAGGCATCAAAATCTTTGACAGATTTAGGAGTATCAAGTAACCAGCTCCTGAGATAGACCTTCACATGTATTTATCTCTTTAAAAAATTACATATGCATATTTCATATAAAAACTCAAATGCAAATTTCCTCAGTAATACAATTGTACTATCACTCCTTTGTGGAAATGAGAAATCTGGTACTAGAAGTGCCTGGCTGGCTACTGAGTTGTCACTTGGTTCTTGAATGAAACATTAGTAGAACCACATAATAACACTTGGGAAACATAGATGAATGATATGGACTCAAAGTGTTTAGTAGTTTGGAGTATAAATTAAGGCAGATTTTTGCAGCAAAGATATACTTTAGGAATCTGTAAAATTGCATTCAATATTTTACATATAAAATGCTTATTTTTATATAGATAGTGACAGTATCTGCAATCTTCATAAGATTGTTAAGCAATGAGATTATTTAAGTAAGGGGATTAAGAACCGCTAGACTAGTTAGAAAATATTTTTTTAAAATCTAGAGGAAAGTGAAATCTGCTGTGGGGGATCTAAAACACATTGACCAAATACTACTTCCCACAGTAGTTAATAAAAAAGTAAAAGATGCCAGATTCAGCACTTGTCATCTCAATAATTTTTCTTTTATCTTGATTCTATGCTTTTGACTTCTTTCTGAAATAATTTTCCTGTTACTCATAAAATCTTTGTTTCATGAAAAGCAACACAATCTTTTCTGTCTTATCACTTCTTTATGGACCACTCTTTATTTCTACTTAATTTTACAAAAACTTATCTCTTAGCAATGTGAAGCCCACCTAAGGGAAGCTTTTCATTCTCAGAATCCCCATATGCCTTACAGACCACATGTTTGGTCATGATTTGCTTAAATTACTAAATCCCCTTCCAAACCACAAAATGAGCAGCCATCTCATTAAACTGTTATTTGTCTTCCTTTCTTATTCTTACACTGACCTCTCAAATCAATCCTGCACAAACTGCAAAGAACTGGGTGTTTGATTTACTACTTTCCACTCTACCAATGATCTTACCCATAGTCACGGTGTTTACATAAACATATGGATACAGAACCCAAATTTTATTTGTTCTTCTTGTTGTTTTGTTTGTTTTTGCCTATGCAACTCATCTTCAATACTCTTTAGTTATTGACATGTGGGCATGTCCTGTATCATGTTCTCAACCTTAATTATCCTAACTCTTATTCTGTCATGCACTGTGTAATGGTGTTTTGGTCAACAGTGGACCAAATACACTATGGTGGTCCCAAAAGATTATAATGTAGCTCAAAAGTGTCTACTGATTAGTGACATCATAACCATTGTAATGTCATAGCACCAGGAATTATTCCTTTGTTTGTGGTGATGGTGGCTAGGAGCAATAGTCTTTATCATATAGCCTAGGTTTGTAGTAGGCTATATCATCTAGGTTCGTGTAAGTACACTCTATGATGAAATTGGATGAAATTGGATGAAATTGCCTAATGATGCATTTCTCAGAACATATCTCCACTTTAAGTGTACAATGACTGTATGTTAAATAGTTAACCACAACCTTTACTCTTAATTAAAACTTACTCATCAAATTTATAGAGGGCTCAGCTTATTTTTTCTATTTTTTCCTCACTTTTCATGTTCTCATCATTGTAACTTTTGTCCCTATAGCCTAGGTCTAGACTCCATCAATTCAACCACTATTGACCAAAATGCTAAACCCAATCTATTTTGCGTGCTCTGGCTACTCCTACAACACAGTGCCAACACTGCTAGGAAAATACATCACAGAGTAAATTTAGGAGAATAAGATAGGCTGACACCTCAGCTCAAAAAATGAAGTTATGAACAGATAGTTCAAACACCAATATGCTTTTAATAATTTGTGTTTTGTTGTCTACCTTGTTCCCTAACATTCTGATTTTCTAAATTTCCTCATCAAGGATTCTCAGTTGAAAATGGACATTGTTTTTGTTTGTACAAGTTGTTATTACTATGAAATTTCACTAATGGATTTTAAGTTGAAAAACTAAGAATTCTTCATTTAATTTTTATTTAATACAGGATCAGAAATTTTGCTTAAGTGTTTGCTTTGTCATTGCAGATAGGAGGCTGGGGACTTGTTTCAGGCTGAACATTATCCTCATCATGAAAGTTACGAGAATGCCTTGATTACATGAGTAAAGTAATCAAGCAAAATGAGGGGGAGGCTTACTTCACAAAATGTCAAGAGCCCATGAGAAGAAAGCAAGACCACTAGAAGAAATCTTTGAGAAAAACATCTCTAAGTGGTGAGTAAAATCTTGAAGTGCTGATTTGCTCTCTATGTCTCTCTTGATACATGCAGTATTTGGTAATTATTATGAAGTATGAATTTTGTTATAATAGAAAAGGATTACTTATTAATAATGCGGCTCTGTTGAGGGTGAACTTAACCAACATAAATCAGTAAGAATCTATTCCAAAGACCTCATCTTGCAAGCAAGTAAAAGAAAAACAAACTCAAAAGAATATTTGAGACAGGCTGTCTTTGCATTCATTACATTATTTCATATGACTCCAGAGCCCACACTTCCTGAGAGGATATAACATTTTCATTGACATGTGGTATCGCATTATAATAGTGCAAAGACTTCAAAGTAGACTTTCATGCATCATTTTGTATAAAATCTGTCTTCTTCTCCCCACAATTATATCAAATTCATTATTATCTGTACCCTAATTCCCACCTATCCTCTCACTCTCATTTATAGCCTAATTCAATGTTTTTCAAACTATAAGTAATAACACATTATAAAAACAATTTAAAGGCACTGAACCAAACAAATAAAGTAGAATAGGTAATAATGAAGTGCAAAGATTCTCTTCACGCTCTCAACACTTGGCAAAGAATAACGTTGTGCGTGTGTGTGTGTGCTTGTGTGTGTTTGCATTTATGCATGCACAAGTAGGGATGCTCTTCCCTTTAGAGCTAAACTCTTGAATGACTTATCAACAGATGAATTGATGGTACCTATTATCTTTTTTAGTTGTAACCCTACTTCTAGTTCATTTGGACCACCTGCCTCTATGAACAAAGATTTTTATTTGAGACGTCACATGGAAAAAAGGAATGTAAACGCTCTCCTTTATTTGTCCCTCATTTGCCTGGGTTTTAGAGTTAGCTGCCTAGGAAGAAGAGTTTCTCAGTTCTACAGAACATGGCAACCGGCTAAGACTTTTTCCAACACTTGTTCCACTATCTCCACCAAACTTTATTTCTAATTGTTGTTCAATATGAATAAATCTGATTTACTTACCCTCTTACTAAATGCTACCTACATATAGTATGATCATTTTACTTTCTGTATTTTTACTTATATCGTGACCCTGGTCCCACATTATTTCTTTGACATTAAGCTATGTTATGAAACACATAAAGCATTCTATGTTTCAGACAAAAGTTCAAATCCATGTAAAACATGTTCTAAGAGATCCAGATATCAATAATTATCTGTATGTTTCTTTGTATGTTTAATGAGTAATTCTGAGACATTTTGTATCTGCACATTAATATGCTTCATCTTTTTCCGCATCTATTGAGATAATTCTATGGTTCTTGTTCTTGATTTTGTTGAAATGGTATATTACAATTACTGATTTGTGTATGTTGAACTGTCCTTGCATCCTAGGGATGAATCCTACTTGATCATGGTGTATAATCTTTTTGATGTGCTGTTGTATTCTGTTTGCTAATATTTTGTTGAGGATTTTTGCATCTATGTTCATCAGGGATATTGGCCTGTAGTTTTCCTTTTTTGTTGTGTCTTTGTCTAAAAATATGAAAATGTCCATCTACCCAAAGCAATCTACAGATTCAGTGAAATCTCCATCAAAATACCAATGATGTTCTTCACAAAAACAGAAAATCAATCCTAACATTCTTATGGAACAACAAAAGACCCCAAATAGCAAAAGCAATCCTGTGCAAAAAAAACAACAACATAAATCTGGAGGCTTTACACTACTTGATTTCAAATTATACTACCAAGTTATAGTAACCAAAAACAGCATGGTACTGGCATAAAATCCACAAACAGCATGGTATTGACCAGAGGAACAGAATAGAGAATCCAGAAACCAATTTACATACTTCTAGCTAACTGATCTTCAACATACTTTGGGGAAAGGGCAGCCTCTTCACCAAATGGTGCTGAGAAAACTGGTTATCTGTGTGTAGAAGAATAAAACTAGATCTCACCATATACCAAAATGAATTCAACATAGATTAAGGGCTTAAATGTAATATCTGAAATATCTGTAAAACTCCTAGAAGAGAACATAGGAGAAAAGCTTCTCGACCTTGGTCATGTCAGTTTTTGTATATGACACTAAAAGCTCAGACAACAAAAGCCAAAATAGACAAGAGAAACTACATAGATCTAAAAATATTCTACACAGAATAAGAAAAAATAAACAGAGTGAAAAGGTAACCTATGGAATGGTAGAAAATATTTGCAAACTACAGATCTAATAAGGAGTTATTATCTAAAATATCTGTGAAACATACACAACTCAAAACCAAAAAAAAAAAATCCAATTAAAAATTGTGCAAAGGGCTTGAATAGACATTTCTTCAAAGAACACAAAAAGACCTACAGATATATGAAAAGATGTTAAAACATCATGTGTCATCAGGGAAATGCTTATCAAAACCACAATGAGTTATCACCTAACGTCTGTTGAGGTGCCCATTATAAAATATAAAAGAAAATGATAAAAAGTGTTGGTGGGGGTATGGGGAAACTGTAATGCTTGTACAGTATTGGTGCAAATGTAAAATGGTACAGCAGCTTTGCAAAACAGTATAGGAATTTCTCAAAAAATTAAAAGGAACAATCAACAATCTTACTTTTGGGTATTTATTCAAGAGAATTAAAGCCAAGATCTCAAAGAGATGTTAGCACTCACATATTCATTGTAGCACTATTCACAATAACCAAGATGTGGAAACAAAGTTAATTTCCATTGATGAATGGAGGAATAAAGAAAATGTGGTATATACATACAATGGAATATTATTCAGCCTTAAAAAAGAACTTTCTGTAATATGCAACAACATGGATGAAACTTCAGAGCATTATCTAAGCAAAATTAGCCAGTCTCAGAAGGACAAATACTATAAAATCCCACTTATATGAGTTATCTAAATTAGTCAAATTCATAGACACAGAGAGTAGCTTTGTAGTTGCCAGGTCTGTGGGCAGGGAGAAATGGTGAGTTGCTTTTTTTTTTTGTGACCGGTAAGGGGATCACAGCCCTTGGCTTGGTGTCGCCCGCACCACGCTCAGCCAGTGAGCGCACCAGCCATCCCTATATGGGATCTGAACCCGCAGTGGGAGTGCCGTTGCACTCCCAGCGCTGCACTCTCCCGAGTGAGCCACGGGGTCGGCCCGAGAGTTGCTTCTTAATGAGCATAAAGTTTCAGTTATGCACGATGCATTGCAGAGATTTGCTGTACAACATTGCACATATAGTCAATACTATACTGTGCCCTTAGAAATCTGCAGAGTAGATCTCATGTTAAGTGTTCTTACTGCAATAACAGAAAATAGAAAATAAATACTTGCATGCATAATAAAATAAATAAATGTATTAGATTTTAAAGTGAAAGGAAATAAACAAACTTGAATTAACTGTAATACTGTTAAATTTATTCCTACGTGCAGATAAAATGATAGAAAGTGAATATGTTTTTATAACCAAATTATTTAGTAGGTTCAATTTTGCCAATGATAGTCTTGATTAGAAATATTGCATTAACTTTTAATTATAATTATATATGAAATATTAATTTTTATGTTGCTTATAAATGATACATTTCCCATTAACTCCTTTGCTTCTTATATTATAATCCAGTGTCTAAGGCCAATATTATGCACTTAAACTACTGTCTCTCCCTGAGTTACAGGAGCAGCATATTTAAAATATAACTTAAACACATTTTTCTAAAAATCTGAGTTTCCTTTACATAAATCTATATGAAGAGTGCTAACTAGTTTCTATAAACCAGTCAAAATTGTTATTTCTCTGAAAATTTAAGAAAACTTATTGTTGAATGTATTAATTTCCTTCAGAAATAGTTACATTATGCAAATTTATTTTTCAAAAAATTTGTTTACACTCCCAAACAGAAAATTTTTATCGAATCTTGGGTAAGTTGTCAGAAAGCAGCAATCTTTAAAGTGGAAACAAAAATACTGGTAATTATTAAAAATGTTGATTAGTTTAAAAAATGATATAATTAATGCATTAGGTATCTCAGTGGAGCCTCACTGGTAAAATATGAAAGTTCTGTGAATTTTCTTATTTATTCAGCAAGATAGTTATTTTTCCAGTTGGCAGAGAAATGTGGGAGGCTCCCAGCCAACAGATGGTCATAAGCCAGGACTCTCAGACGTATGGTTGTATGACAATGAATCGTGCCAAGAATGTGAATGAACCTGGAAAAAGGTTCATTCCCAGCCGAGCTTCCAGATGAGAACACAATCTGACCAACTTTTTATCTATCTATCTATCTATCTATCTATCTATCTATCTATCTATCTATCTATCTATCTATCTATCTATCTATCTATCTATCTATCTATCTATCTATCTATCTATCTATCTATCTATCTATCTATCTATCTATCTATCTATCTATCTATCTATCTATCTATCTATCTATCTATCTATCTATCTATCTATCTATCTATCTATCTATCTATCTATCTATCTATCTATCTATCTATCTATCTATCTATCTATCTATCTATCTATCTATCTATCTATCTATCTATCTATCTATCTATCTATCTATCTATCTATCTATCTATCTATCATCTATTCATTCATTCACTTATTCGTTTATTCGTGTATCTATCTATCTATTTTTATTAAAGCATAATTGGTTACACACATTTTTGGAATACAGTGTTGACTATCATTATTTGTGAATAATATGTGATGATCAAGTCATTATTATTAGCATATTCGTTAATACAAATCATAGTTATTACTTGTGCGCCTTACCCAGTTTCTCCCTAATACTCCTCTCCCTTCCTCTTTCTCACCTCTAGTAGGTTTGTTCTCTCCATCTGAAAGTTCAACATTTTATTGTGGCCTTGCTTCCTTCTTTCCTTCCTCTCTTCCTCCCTCCTTCCCTCTCCCTCCCTTTCTTTTTTTTTCTTTCTTTCCTTTTTTCACAGCACCCAGTTATGAGTGAGGACATGCAGTATTTCTCTTTCTGTGTCTGAGTTATTTCACTTAACATGATTTTCACCAAGCTCATCCATGTTGCTGTGAATGGCAGAATTTCATTATTTTTTTTTATGGCTGAGTAGTATTCCATTGCACATATATACCACATTTTCCTTGTCCAGTCATCCATTGATGGACACTTAGGTTGTTCCATATCTTGGCTATTGAAAATAGAGCTGCAATGAACATGGGAGTGCAGGTATCCCTTCAACATGATGCTTTCCATTCCTTGGGTATATATCCAGAAGTGGGATTGCTGGATCATATGGTAGATCTAGCTGTAGTTTCTGTTTCAGAAATCTCCATACTGTTTCCAAAATGGCTGTGCTAATTTATAGCCCCACCAACAGTGTAGGACAGTTCCCCTTTCTCTACATCCTCTCCAGGATTTGTTATTCTCTGTCTTTTTGATAATGGCCAGTCTAACTGGTGTGAGATAATATCTCGATGTTGCTTTGATTTGCATGTCCTTGATGCTGTGAGCAGTTTTTCATGTGGCTGTTGGTCATTTGCATGTCTTCCTTTGAAAAATGTTTACTCAGCTGTTTTGCCCATTTTAAAATTTTATTTACTTATTTATTTATTTTTACTGCAAAGTTATTTGTGTTCCTTGTATATTCTAAATATAACCCCCTTGTCATATTTCTAGTTTGCAAATATTTTCGCCCATTTTGTAGGTTGCCTTTCCATTCTGTTGATTGTTTTCTTTGCTGTGCAGAAGCTTTTTAGTTTGATATAATCCCATTTGTTTATTACTGCAAAGTTATTTGTGTTCCTTGTATATTCTAAATATAACCCCCTTGTGATATTTCTAGTTTGCAAATATTTTCGCCCATTTTGTAGGTTGCCTTTCCATTCTGTTGATTGTTTTCTTTGCTGTGCAGAAGCTTTTTAGTTTGATATAATCCCATTTGTTTATTCTCTCTTTTGTTGCCTGTGCTTTAGGGGGTCTTATTGTTAAAGTCTTTGTCCATTTCTGCTTCCTGGAGTGTTTCTCTTATGTTTTCTTTTAGTAATTTTTTGGTTTTGGGCCTTATACTTAAGTTTTAGTCCATTTTGAGTTGATTTTGGTATATGGTGAGAGGTACAGATCTAGTTACATTCTTCTGCATATGGATGGAAAATTTTCCCAGCACCATTTATTGAAAAGGCAGTCTTTTCCCCAGTGTATGTTCTTGTTCCCTTTGTCAAAGATCAGTTGGCTGTAAGTATGTGGCTTCATTTTTGGGTTCTGTCTTCTGCTCCATTGGTCTGAGTGTCTGTTGTTATACCAGTACCATGCTTTTTTGATTACTACAGCTTTGTAGTGTAATTTGAAGTTGGGTAGTGTTATGCCTCCAGCTTTATTTATTTATTTTTGCTCAGGATTGCTTTGGCTATTCATGATCTTTTGTTGTTTCATATGAATGTTAGGCTTGCTTTTACTATTAATGTGAAGAATTTCATTGGTATTTTGATGGAGATTGCATTAAATCTGTAGATCACTTTGAGTAGTATGGACATTTTCACAAAGTTTATTCTTCAAACAAGAGCATGGAATGTCTTTCCACCTTTTTGTGTCCTCTTTAGTTTCTTTCAGTAGTGCTTTGTAGTTCTCACTGTAGAGATCTTTCACCTCCTTGGTTAAATTGATTCCCAGGTATTTTATTTTTTTGGCAACTATTATAAATGGGCTTGCTTTCTTGATTTCTTTTTCTTCTAGTTTCTTATTGGAGTATAAAAGTGCTCCTGATTTTTGGGTTTTGATATTCTATCCTGCAACATTACCAAAATTGTTTATCAACTCAAAGAGTCTTTTGGTATAGCCTTCAGGTTTTTGTATATATAGGATTGTGTCATCTACAAACAGGGACAGTTTGAATTCATCTTTTCCAGCCTGGATGCCCTTTATTTCTTTCTCTTGCCTGATTGCTCTGGCTACTACTTTCAATACTATGTTAAGTAAGAGTGGTGAGAGTGGGCATCCTTATCATGTTCTTGTTCATTCAGTATGATATTGGCATTGGGTTTGTTGTATATGGCTTTTATTTGTCGAGATATTTTCCTTTTATACCTAATATGCTGAGAGCCTTTATCACGAAGAGACATTGAATTTTGTCTAATGCTTTTTCTGCATCTATTGAGATAATCACATGTTTTTTGTCCTTATTTTGTTGATGTGGTATATCACATTTATTGACTTGCATGGGTTAAAACATCCTTGTATCCCTGGGAGGAATCCCACTTGATCATGTTGTATAATTTTTTTTATGTGTTTCTTTATTCTGATTGCTGATATTTTGTTAAGAATTTTTGCATCTGTGATCATTGGAGATATTGGTCTGTAGTCTTTTTTTTTGTTTCTTTGTCTGGTTTTGGTATCAGGGTGATGTTCTCATAGAATGAGTTTGGGAGAATGGCCTCCATTTCAATTTTTTGGGATAGTTTGAAGAGCCTTAGTATTAGTTCCTGGTAGAAGTCAACAGTCAAGGCATCTGGTTCTCGACTTTTCTTTGTTGGCAGACTACTGAGTACTGCTTTATTCTTGTTGATTGTTACTGGTCTGTTCAGGTTTTCTGTTTCTTTTTGGTTTAGTTTTGGTAGTTTGAATGTGTCTAGAAATTCACCTATGTCCTCCAAGTTTTCGAATTTGTTCGTGTACCATTATTTATAGTAGTCTATAATGATTCTTTTTATTACTATGGTATTGGCTATAATGTCTCCATTTTCATTTCTGATTTTTATTAATTATGTCTTCTCTTTTCTTTTTATTTATTTTTTGTTAATTTAGCTAATGGTTTGTCTATTTCATCTTCTCAAAAAAACCAACTTTTTGTTTCATTGATCTTTTGTATCATTTTTGGGTCTATAATTCATTTAGTTCTACTCTGATCTTAATTATTTCTTTCTTTCCACTACTTTTTGGTCTTTTTTTTTTTTTGTGACCAGTAAGGGGATCGCAACCCTTAGCTTGGTGTCACCCACACCGCACTCAGCCAGTGAGCACACCGGCCATCCCTACATAGGATCCAAACCAGCCGAATGTGGTCCCAGCTGCTACTGTGGCAGTGAGTTGTCCTTGTAGCAGCAGTAGTTGTGGTGGTGACTGTGGTGGACCACCTACATGGAGGTGCTGTTTATGGTGCTCCCTTGCCTTCTGTGCAGGTGGGGGGTGGAGGCTGTTCTGAGCTTCACCTAGATACCTGGTCACAGGAGGCTCTCTTGCCTTCTGTACAGATGTTAAGCAGGCTGCATGGGGCTTTTGGTAACCAGCATCTTGATTACAGCCTTGTGAGACCCTGAGTAAAAGACCCAGTTAAGCTGATGCCTGATCACTGAAAGGTTGAAGTAGTGAGTGTGTGTTTTTGAAACCAGTACATTCTGGATAATTTTTTTGCACAACAAGCAGAAACTATCATACATTTTAGAAATACTTTTTTTTCACTGCTGTTTTTAGTCTCACTTAAAGAGTGTTGAAAGAGTAACAACACTATCTGATATTTGTTTTGTATGCTAATTTGAAAAAATGACCACTCTCTGCTGGTGTTTGGTTTTCTCTTTATCCAAAACCTCTACTTAAATATATTACTGTAAGAGATACAAAACTTCCCATTGGGGGACATTTTATGTAAACATCTTTGTATAGGAATTCCTTTTTTGTAGATATTGTTAACTGTCTGGTCCATAATAAGAAAAGTTGAAAAATGATGAGGATTTGGGTGGTAGAAGAAGACAGTCATATGGGGAATTAAAAAACTGCATTTTCAGCAGCACAAAACAAAGGTTTATAGTTAACTATGATTGGAATGCCAAGGTACTAATGACTTATGAAACCTACAATCTTGAATACCTACAAGCACTGGAATTCTATTTTTAAAAAGGACAAATAAACAAACAAGAAAAATATAAACTTGCTCTCATCTTCCATTTAAAAGAGAATCCATTGTCTGCCATCAAACAGAAATCTCAAAATGAATGTACCATGAAATTAAAAATCAGAATTCACTCTATCACCACTAAAGACAAACAATTGTCAATGTATAAATCAAAATTACAGCCAAAAATATTCTTGAATAAAGAACACTAGGCACTTATAGAAGGAATTAAGGGAAGTGAACCAAATGTTTAAATGTTCTGGGAGTGCTAAGGTAGTTGTTCAAACAGCACATTTTATTACCAGTATCTCAGTGAAACATCTAGAGATATGTCAAGAATGACTTAATGAGTAATATGAGTCCAATTAGATATTTAAAGTACATTTTGGTGAAATGAATCACAGGGCGATTCTTGGTCAATGATCCAGGGAGACAGCCCTCCTCTTTGCTGGACATAAAATTAACTGAGAGGCTTTTTGTTTTGCTTTTATTTTTTTTTTATTATTATGATGATTTAGCAAGGGGAAGATGCAAACCTCCGAGAAATGGCTATCAAGCAGAAATATTTTTCAGCAAAGGCATTTTCATTTTCTTTTAATAATCAGATACGATCTACATTGATTACCTCAGAGATATGCTACAGAGGTTACCTTTCCTGAAACATTTATATATTAGAGTAGATCTGGAGACTGCTCTGTCTCTGGATGAGTAAGCAAAAGGCAAGCTTGCCCACCGGAAAGGTTACTGAACACAATCTGTTCAGGTTACTTACTGGTATATAACAAATTACTCTAATTTAGTGGCTTAAAACAAAATCCATTATATGATTTCTCATGACCGTACTGGCCTGGAATTCAGGGAGGGTTTGGCTAGGCAACTTTTGTTCCATGTGATGTCAAGCAAAGGTCATCTGGTGGCATTTATCTGGTGGTTTGGCTGGGCTTGAGGGTGTGAATTACTTTCACTCATAGCCTGGTGCCTAGGCAGAGACTGCCAGGAAGCTGGACTTGGTAGGGTCTGTTTACTAGAGAGCTTACATAATGCCTCTGAAGCATGAAGTTCTCCTTATATTCCAGAAGGCTGAGGCAGAAACTAAAAAGGCTTCTTAAGGTTTGTCTTCAGAGGTGCCACTATGTCACCTTCATCATGTTGTTTTAGTCAAGCAAGGAATAAGACTAGGTCAGATGCAAGTGGAGTTGAGAAGGTGGTGAAAAAAAGGTGGAAGGGATTCCATCTCATACTGGGAAATGACATGTGTGTTCAGAAAAAGTATGTAGATGACGCAGGTTACTTTGGTCCATACTCTGGATCAAACAATTCAATTTGGCTGATGATTTTTTTTAATAAACTGTATTTATCAAAGTAGTTTTAGATTAACAGCAAAAAATAAGTGGAAGGTATAAAGCTATCTCAATATCTCCTGCCCCCATATGTAAAGAGCTTCCCCATTTTAACATCTCCCTCCAAAGTGGTACATTGGTTACAACTGATGAAGCTATATTGACACATTATTATCACACAAAGTCCATAATTAACATTAGGCTTCACTCTTGGTGTTGCACATTCTATAGATTAGGGTAAATGGATAATGACATATATCCAACATTATAGCATCATACAGAGTCCTTTCACTGCCTAGATAGCCTCTGTGCTTGGTCTATTCATCCCTCCCTTTTCTAACCTCTGGAAACCATTGATCTTTTTCTGTCTCTATAGTTTTGACATTTTCAGATGTCATATTGTTGCAACAATGAACGATCTGATCTTTTCAAATTGGTTTCCTTCACCTAGTAATATGTGTTCAAGTTTCCTCCATGTCTTTTCTTGGCTTGATAGCTCATTTCTTTTCAGTGCTGTATAATATTTTATTTCCTGGATATACCACAGCTCGTTTATACATTAATTTTCTTAAGGACATTTTGGTTGCTTCCACGTTTTTTCTGGTCTGGGATTAGGAATGCTAGCTTCACAGAATGAGTGAGTAAGTACTTTCATCTTCTTAAAGAGACTGTAGAGAATTGGTAAAATCTCTTCATTAAATATTTGGTCAAATTCCTCACTGAATTTGTCTAAGCCTGGTGCTTTCTGTTTTACTTTTTAATTTTTCTTTTAATTTTATTTTTTATTGTGGTAACATATATATATATATATATATATATATATATATATATATATATATATATATATAACATAAAGACGGCCATCATAAGCATTTTTAAACATACCGTTGTGTGGAATTAATTACATCCACAATTCTGTGTAACCACTACTGCCATCTATTTCCAAATCTTTTTCATCATCTTAAACATAAACTCTTGGGCTGGCCCGGTGGCACACTGCTACAGTGCGCTGCTTGGGAATGCGGTGGCGCTCCCACCGAGGGTTCGGATCCCACATACAGACCGGTTCCCGCTCACTGGCTGAGCGAGGTGTGGGAGCAATGCTGAGGGTTGTGATCCCGTTGCTGGTCCCGGTCCGGTACGGGCGCGACACTGAGGGTTGCGATCCATTGCCGGACACGAAAAAAGACAAAAAGGGGAAAAAAAAAAAAAACCCATAAACTCTGTAACCATTAAGCAATAACTTCTCATTATTCTTTCCACCCAGTATCTGGTAACCTCTAATCTACTTCTGTCTCTGAAATTGTTTTTTCTTTTTAATTTTTTTTTCTTAAGTGACCCATGATAATTGTATATATTTATGGAATACAGTGTGATATTTGGGTACATTTATATAGTGTGTCATGATCATAACAGGGTATTAGCATATCCATCACTTCAAACACTTGTCACCTCTTCGTTGTGGGAACATTCAACATCCTCTCAACAAGCTACTTGAAGTTATATAGTAATTTGTAGTTGACTGTAGTGTCCCTGTAGTGCTATAGAACACTCAATCTTATTCTTCCCATTTCTCTATAATTTTGTCTCCATTGACTACCATCTCTTCATATCCACCTTCCCCCTCCCCTCACTAGTCTCTAGTAACCACTATTTTACTCCTATTATGAGACCTATTTTTTAGCTTCCACATATGAGTGAGAACATGCTGTATTTCTCTTTCTGTTTCTGGCTTATTTCATTTGACATAATCTTCTCCAAGCTCATCCATGTTGCTGCAAATGGCAAAATTTCATTCTTTTTCATAGCTGAGTAGTATTCTATTGTGTGTCTATATCACATTTCCTTTATCCAGTCATCTGTTGATGGACATTTTGGTTGATTCCAAATCTTGGCTATTGTGAACAGAGCCATGATAAACATGGGAGTGCAGGTATCCCTTCAATATGTTAATTTCCACTCCTTTGAATATATACCTAGTAGTGGGATTGCTGTATCATATGATAGTTTTATTTATTTATTTTTTCAAGAAACTCCAGATTGTTTTTCATAGTGGCTGTACTGTTTTACATTCCTGCCAACAACATATAAGGGTTCCCCTTCCTCCACATCCTCACCAGCATTTGTTATTTTCTGTCTTTTTGTTAATAGCCATTCCAACTGGAGTGAAATGATATTTCATTGTGGTTTTTACCTTTCTCTGATGATTAGTGATGTTGAGAATTTTCTCACATACCTGTTGGCCATTTGTATGTCTTCTTTTGAGAAATGTCTATTCAGCTCATTTACCCATTTTTTAGACAAATCTTTTTTTATTGAGTTGTTTGAGTTCTTGGAATATTCTGGATATTAATCCCTAGTCACATGAATAGTTTGTAAATATTTTCTCCCATTCCACAGGTTGTCTCTTCACTTTGTTGATTTTTTTCCCCTCACTATGCAGAAGCTTTTTAATTGATATAATACCATTAGTTTATTTTGCTTTTGGTGCTTCTGCTTTAGAAATCTAATTCATCTCATTTGCCCAGTCCTATGTCCTGATGAGTTTGCTCTATATTTTCTTCTTGAAGTTTTTTAGTTCCAGATCTAACATTTAAGTCTTTAATCCATTTTGAGTTGATTTTGATATCTAGTGAGAGAGAGTGGTCTAGTTTCATTCTTCTGTATGTGAATCTCCAATTTTCCCAACATCACTTATTCAAAAGACTCTCCTTTCCCCAATATATGTTTTGGTTTCTTTACTGAAAATCAATTGACTGTAGTTAATGTGTATTTATTTCTGAATTTGCTATTCTGTTCCATTGGTCCATGTGCCTGTTTTTGTACCAGTACCATGATGTTTTGATTATTATAGTGTTATAGCATATTTTGAAGTCAAGGAATGTAATGTCTCCAATTTTTTCTTTTCCTTAGGATTGCTTCCCATGAAGGGGAATTTTGAGGGGGTTGCATTGATTCTGTAGATCACTTTGGGTAATATGGTCATTTTGACAATATTGATTCTTCCAATCCATGAACATGGGATGTCTTTTCATTTTCCTGTGTCCTTTTTAATTTCTTTAATCAGTGTTTTATAGTTCCCTTATAAAGATATTTCGCCTCCTTGGTTAAATTTATTACTAGGTATTTTATTTTATTTTTTGTTGCTGTTGTAAATGAGATTGCTTTCTTGATTTCTTTTTCTGCTAGTTCATTGTTGGTGTACAGAAATGCTACTGATTTTTGTATGTTGATTTTGTATTCTTCAACTTTACTGAATTTGCTTATTGGGTCTAGGAGGCTTTTGGTAGAGTCTTAAGGTTTCTGTCTGTACAGAACCATGTCATCTTCAAATGGACAATTTGACTTCCTACTTTCCAATTTGGATTCCCTTTATTTCTTTCTCTTGCCTAATTGCTCTGGATAGGACTTCTAGTGCTATATTAAATAAAAGTAGTGAGAGTAGGCATCCTTATCTTTTAAAAGTATAATGTTAGCTGTGGGTTTGTCATATATAGGCTCTATCATATTAAGATACTTTCCTTCTGTACCTAAATTGTTGACAGTTTTTATCATGAAGTGGTGTTGGATTTTATCAAATGCTTTATCTGCATCTATTAAGATGACCATATTCCTTAAAATTCACTGATATAATGTATTACATTTATTGATTTGTTTATGAACCATTCTTGCATCCCTGCAATAAATCCCACTAGATCATGGTGCATAATCTTTTAGATGTGTTGTTGAATTCAGTTTGTTAGTATTTTGTAGAGGATTTTTGCATCTATGTTCATCAGGGATATTGGCCTATAGTTTTTGTTGTTTTGTGTCCTTGCCCGATTTTTGGTATTGGGGTAATACTGGCCTCATAATATGATTTCGGAAGAATTCTGTCCACTTCCATTTTTTGAAATATTTTAAGAAATATTGGTATTAGTTCTCCTTTAAATATTTGATTGAATTTAGCAGTAAAGCCATCTGCTCCTTGGCTTTTTCAATTGGGAGAATTTTTATTACTGATTATATCTCATTGCTTCTTATTAGTTTATTGAGCTTTTCTATTTCTTTTTGGTTCCATCTAAGGAGGTCATATGTGTCCAGGAATTTATTTATTTTCTCTAGGCTTTCAAATTTATTGGTGTAAAGTTATTCATAATAGTCTGTAATGATCTTTTGAATCAGCTGTAATGTCTCCTTTTGCATTTCATGGTTTATTGATTTGTGTCTTCTTTTTTCTTGTTTAGTATGGTTAGCAGTTTGTCAATTTTGTTTATGTTTTCAAAAAAACAACTTTTCATTTGACTGATCTTTTGTATTATATTTTTAGTTCCAATTTTATTTATTTATGCTCTGATTTTTATTCTTTCTTTCTTTTTTTTTTTCTTTGGTGTCTGGACAGTTTGGGGATCCAAACCTATGACCTGTTGTTACAAGCTATTATTTCTTTTTTTCTACTTACTTTGGGTTTGTTGTGTTTTTGCTTTTTTCATTCCTTGAGGTGCATTGTTAAGTTGTTTATTCGAAATCTTTCTATTTTGTTGGATGTAGGCATTTATTACTATGAACTTTTCTCTTTGTACTGCTTTGGTTGTATCCGAAAGGTCTTGGTATGATGTGTTTCTGTCTTCATTTGTTTTAAGAATATTTTTATTTTCTCCTTAATCTCTTCTTTGACCTATTGCCCATTCAAAAGCAAGCTGTTTAATTTCCATGTATTTGTGTAGTTTTGGAAGTTTCTCTTATTTGTGATTTTTAGTTTTATTCCATCATGGTCAGAAAAAATACTCAATTTAATCTCCATTTTTTTTTGAACTTGTTGAGATTAGTTTTGAGGCCCAGCATATGGTCAATCCTTGACAATGTTTCACATGTTGATGGAAAGAATGTGTATTCTGAAGCATTTTTTTTTGAACTTGTTGAGATTAGTTTTGAGTATCAGCATATGGTCAATCCTTGACAATGTTTCACATGTTGATGGAAAGAATGTGTATTCTGAAGCTATCAGCTGAAATGTTATGCAAATGTCTGTTGGGTCCATCTGGCCTATGGAGCCATTTAATTACAGCATTTCTTTGTTTTTCTGTCTCAATGATCTGTCTAATGCTGAGACTGAGGAGTTAAAGTCCACAACTATTACTGCATTGGCATCTATTATGTCTATCTACCTTTAGATCTGATAATATTTGCTTTATAAATCTGAGTGCTCCAGTTTGGGTGCATAATTATTTATAATTGTTATATTCTCTTGCCTTATTGCTCCCTTTGTTATTATATAATGCCCTTTCTGGTTTGTTAGTACAAATTTTGATTTAAAGACTGTTTTATCTGATATAAATATAGCTACTCCTACTCAGTTTTGTTTTTCATTTGTGTAAAATATTTTTTTTCCATCCCTTCACTTTCGGTCTTTGTAGATAAGTTGTGCTTCTTATAGAAAGCATATGAATGGGTCCTTTTTAAAAATTATTATTATCCATTCAGCCAGTCTAAGACTTTTAATTGGAGAATTTTAGTCCATTTACACTCATGGTTATCATTGATATGTGAGGTCTTACTCCTGTCATTTTGTTGGTTGTTTTCTGGTTGTTTTGAATATCCTTTGTTTTTTAATTTCTCTCTTATTGTTTATTCTTGTAGTGTGGTGGTTTTCTGTATTAATAATATTTGATTCCTTTCTCATTCTAATTTGTATGTCTATTTTAAGTTTTATATTTTTGAGTGTTTTCATAGTGGTCATTATTATTCATTCTCTTCTAGATGTAGGACTTCCCTAAGCATTTCTTAAAAGGTTGGACTGGTGTTGATGAATTACCTTAATTTTTGCTTGTCTAAAAGTGAATTCTTTTCTCCTTCATTTCTGAAGGATAACTTTGTTGACTATAATATTCTTAGCTCGGAGTTATTTTCTTTCAGTAGTTTGAATATAATATCCCATTCTCTCCTAACTTGTAGGGTTTCTGCTGAGAAGTCTGCTGTTAGTCTAATGGGGATGCCTTTATAAGTGACTTGATGATTTTTCTCTTGCTGTTTTTAGAATCCTTTCTTTGTCTCTGACTTGACAGTTTGACTGCAATGTGTCTTGGAGAGGACATTTTTGGGCTGTCTATATGAGGATCTCTGAAATTCCTGGATTTGGTGTTTGTACCTTTCACAAGATTAGGAAAGTTTTCAACTATTATTTCATTAAATATGTTTTCAATGCCTTATTTGTTTTCTTCTCCTTCTGAAATGCCCATAATTTGAATATTTGTTTGGTTAATAGTATCCCATGTATCTATAGGCTTTATTTATTCTTTTTAATTCTTTTCATTTATTTGTTTATTTATTTATTTATTTTTGGTCTTCCTGGGTTATTTTAACACAGCAGTTTTAAGATCAAATTCTTTCTTCTGCATAATCTACTCTGTTGTTGAGACTCTCAGATGTATTTTTTATTTTATGAAGTAAATCCTTCAATTACAAAATTTCTATTTGATTTTATTATAGTATCTATCTCTTTCTTATATTTCTCATTCAGATCATGAATTGTTTTTGCTAGTTTTGTTGAATTGTTTGCCTGAATTCTCTTATATCCCAGTGAGTTTCCTTGAAATTATTAACTTGAATTCCTTCTCTGGCAAGTTGGCAATTTATTATTCTTTGGGATCAGTTACTGGAGTATTATTGTATTTCTTTGGTGGTATTGTGTTTCCTTATTTTTTAAATGTTTCTTGTTTCCCTGTATTGATATCTCTGCATCTGGTGGAAAGGTCACCACTTTCATAGAGTGGCTTATGTGGGGAAGGACTTTCACCTGCAATTGAGACCTTGGGTATTGATTGGATAGAGTACAATATCTTTGTTCTGGATAGGTGCAGTACTGTAGACTCTGTGTAGTTTCTTCAACTGTAATTGGTATGTCTCTGTGTGCCTCATTGGCCTACACTTGTGGGAGTTGCGGCAGTGGTGGCAAAGCTTTGCTGGGGATGGACTTGTTGTGTTGGTTCTTAGGCTGAGGGTATGCACATGCTCACTGTGGGTCAGTCATCTTGAGAAGTGATTCACTGGGGATTGATTTTCAGTCTGGGGTTGTGTGTGTGTGTGTGTGTGTGTGTATCTGTGTGTGTGTGCGTGTGAGATGTATCAGTGATTGTGGGACTGGTTTGCCAGTAGCAGGGTCATTGTGCTGATTCTCTGGCCTGAGGCAGGCCTACCAGGATTGCATGGGTCAAGCCATTTCTCACTTGAATGCATGTGCATGAAATGACTCAAATATTCAAGGGTGTGAGAGCTGAGCTGTTTCTTTGCATCAAGGGTATGGGCATACTCTGGCTCAGATATCTGGGTCCAGGTCTGCCAGGAGCCAGTCCACTATGTCACGTCTCAGGACCAAGTGTGAGGTTGTGATTACTTCAGTTGTTAGGGAGTAGGTCTGCCAAGGGTGGGACTACTGAGCTATTTCTTGGGCAGTAAGCTAGGCCACAAGGTGAAACTGCAGAGAGGGTGCCCTGCTTGCCACTTCTTGGGTGGTGGGCAAGGTTGCTAGGTGGGGCTGGATAGAGGTAGTCCAGCCAGTCACTCCTTGGGCAGTAGGCAAGGTCACCAGGCAGGGCTGTAAAAAGGAGGCCCTGCCAGCCACTTTTCAGGCAAAACTCCCAGGCTGCTTCTCCAATAGGGCACAGATATACTTTATTTCACTAGCCTGGGGGTATGTTCATTAGGGTAGAGACATGCGAGCTGTTTTTCCAGATTGGGAGCTTGGGCATGCAAAACTCAGCCCACTGGTTGGGGACAGGGATCTGCTTATGTGATCTCTGGCCTGGGATGTGGGGATGCTTCAGTTTAGCAGGCCTAGTATTGAATACCAGACATTCAGGACTAGGGTCACAGCTGCTCCTGGGTCCAGGTTTCAAGTCACAGAATTGGGCATTGTAGCTCCTTCTTTGTGTGTGTTGGGATGATGGTAAAACCTTAAGGCTGAGGAAGCACAATGGCTACTGCCCTCAGGGCAGGGCATGCTCCCACAGTGGCTCTGGTTTCAAAATGGCACCATATTGTATCAGCTTGGGTCACAAGCATGGAGTTTGGGGAGATCACAGTATGTCCTAATGTTATGGAGCAATGCAGTGTGTGCATTCTAGGCAGCTCCCCACATAAGTTCTGGCATTGAAAGGACTGTAGAAACTTCCTGCAATAGAAAGTGCAGGCCTCTTTGGTGAGGATTTGGGTTGATATGGGCCCCCTTTCTACCTTTTCTCCACAATGAAAAGGTTCTCCTGTGAAGGTTCTGGTGGCGGAACCTTGGCATCTGTGCCCAGGTGCCTCTCACTCCTTTCTATACAATCCTCCTGGGTTTTCATGCTACACAGGGATCTTACCAGTCTCCTGCTGCACTCCTGCACTCTCCCACAGACACTGTCATGGATACTTAGCTGTCTATTAGTTGTTCTGCTCCTTTTCTGTGAGACAAATGTACTCTAGGCACCTCGAGTCAGCCATCTTGCCAGAGAATCTTCTGGTGCTTTCTGTTTTAAAGATTTTATTATTGATTCAATTTCATTAGAAATTTAATTTAATTTCTGAATTTACTCAGCTCATCTATTTCTTCTTGTGTGAGTTTTGATAGATTGTGTTTTTCAAAGAATTAGCCCATTTTATCTAAGTTATCAAATTTATGGGTATACAATCATGGGCTCATAATATCCCTTTATTATCCTTTTAATGTCCATGAGATCTGTAGTGATGGTTCTCTTTCATTTCTGATATTAGTAACTTGTGTCTTCCATTTATAACTTCTAATGCTTTCTCTTTCTTATGGCATCAAAATGCATCATATATCTAGAGCCAGATGAGAACCCAATAAACTACATATGATCCCACTGGCAGCAGATGAACACCATCTGTCCTGTTTTATGGACAAAGACACTAATGCTCAGAAGACTAATGAGCAGCCCAAGTCAGCTGGCGTG
>NW_007730687.1:64311-69237 GCF_000696425.1 Galeopterus variegatus
GTGAAATAGAGAGGAATACATTCCTAAGAGTGGGATTATCCTATGAAATGACACTGATCATGGAATATTCAAAGTGGATTGAAGAAATGTCAAGTTAATTCTAGTAAGTTGACTTCACATTTACGTTACCTCCATGAATAGAATGTAGTTCTCTGCCAATCAGAACAATCTGACAGTTAGATGGAATGAGCCTCAACTATTTATGTGATCTACTCCTGAGAGACCAAATTATTTTCAATGTGCTAACAAAATCAGGGATCTGAGTATACAAGGCTATGTGGAGTCTCCAGCTCTACTGAATTACATGAAGCACTTTTTGAAGCGTCTTCTCACTTGGCCAGCCACCTTTGTAGGCATGGGCCCTGATTACCCTAATGTTCAAATAAAATCTTTTTTCCTAGGCTGTGGCTGAGATGAGACAAAATGCATAAAAGAATATTCATTGCGACCCCATCCCTGCGTATGCTTCCTTGCCTTTGGTAGTTGTAACTCTTTGAACTATTTAGAAATGACAAAAACCAGACTGTGTTATAGAATCTGAGAAAATCTCCAAGTGGCATAAGGGATGTCGAGCTTAGCTTCATAGAATACTATCAGGTTGCCCTTTGCCATTCCCAAGTCAACAACTCAGCTAAGGCAATCCTATGACAACCATCTGGAATATTTCTTGATAGATAAGAGGACTGAATTTATTAAGTGAGCTCTATCAACAAATTAGATTTATATTTCTCAACAGGAACATTATTCGTATTTTGGGTGGGACAGTTCATTTATGCAGGGTTGTAGGGGGGATTTCAAAGCATGTATTAGCTTTTTTCCACCAATGCCTTTTGCACCCCCAAGTCATTGTGACTTCAACTCTCCTCGTCCCTCATTTTCATGGCTCCTGGGCCTGAGAGCATTGTCCCTCCTGTTGAAAATCACTGAATTATATGTTTGACCTTGGGAGGAGAGTGTGGGGTAAAGGGGTGCCAATAGAAAAATCCTCCTTTTGGTTCTTATCTTCTCCTGCTGCTCTTCTATAAAGCTCTTTGTTGATGATTTATAAGAAAATATGAAATTATGGCTATTCCTCTAATGTATAAAGTTTTTTGTTCTTGTTTTTGTTTTTGATTTTTACTTTTTACTTTTTTATATTTTTATAAAATATATCCCCGTTGGTTTATGTTCATGCATTCTGTGAACACAATAACTTTTGTTTCAAAGATAAATTACAGAGCAATCTACTTGAAGATATAAACTCAACGTATGTATAATAGTATACATAATATACTTATTATGTATACACTTAACTCAATTGAAATAATGACCAATGAATCACTGGAATCAAGTTTACTCTTGAGCTAACAAAGCCAACAATTTCACAACTGTCCCTTGATAGACACTGATTGGAAGAAGCATTGTGATTACAAAAATATTCAATTGTAAAAAATATGTGTGTCTTAAAATATGGAACTTGAGTCTTCCTACAGTTCCAACATCAATAGCTTAGATTAAAATCAAAATTGCTTCTATCCCATACATCAAAGAGGGTAAAGGTGAAGTCAAAAACCTATTAAGGCAGGAGGATCAGGTTTTCATGGACTGGCCTTGTTTAGTAAAGGAGATAATGCATGACACAGGACCACAAAAACTCAGACTCTAGAGGACAAAGGAAAAATGATACCAAGGACCTCTGCCAATGAAAAAAGAAGCCCAGTACAGAACCCTGGATTCTGAATGAAGCAAGCCCATAGAGTGTTTAGTATTATCAGTGCCTGGAAAAGAATAGGAGCCTAGTAAATGGTAGTCATTAATATTTGGGGGAGGCAAAGATAAAAGATAGAGAGTTCAATTAGGTTATTGCAATAGTTCCCTGTGTGTAATGGTGGCTCAATGCCAACTAATATTTTTTACCATGGTCTATGAGACCCAGGATCTGAATTTTGCAGATCATGCTAGCCTCTGTCCTTCTAGTCTTCCCTTCCCTCACTCTACTCCAACCTCACTGGCTCCTTCAGATTCTTCAATCACCCAGAATTTATTTCTCTTTCTAGAACTTGGTTTACTGTTTTTTCTCCTGGTAATGCTTTCCTCAGACTGTCACATGCCTGTTTCCTTCAGTTCATCCAGGTTGAACTTCACATGCTGCAGTGGATTGAATTATGTCCCCCTAAAACTCACTGAAGCTTGAATTGTGTCCCCCAAGTTTTATGTATCAGAAACTTGGCATCCACTGTGACTGTTAAGAGGGTAGGAGACCCTATTATGGCAATTGAAAGCTGGGGCCTTGAAGAGGTAGATTATAGGACCACGCTGTAGTGAAGGGATTAAAAATGGTGGTCAGGGGCATGGTTCTGAGATCTTCCAAAGAAGAGAGAGGACTGTCTGTCTCTTTTTCTCTGCTCTCTCTGCTTCCACCCTCTTGCCATGTGAGACCCCTGGGTCACTGTTGCCACCACCAAAACCCTCACCAGATGTGTTCCCTGGACTTTGGACTTCCTAGCCTTCGNCTTCATTGCATGAAATACTTCACTCTTCACTTCTTCCATTTTGCAATTTTTGTGTACCTGCTCTGTAGAAGTGTGTGTGTGTGTGTGTGTGTGTGTGTGTGTGTGTGTGTGTGTGTTGCAGGCTACAGAATTATAGGTTAAAAGTAACGAGGAATTATGAGAGGGGACAAATGAGTAGACTGAAAGTGAAAAAAAGCGATGGACAGTGGGCAGTTGTGATAAGGACACTTAATTATTTCCCCTGACAAAGAGAAGGTCACAAAAACTGGTGCCCACTCATCTCTAAATCTAGGAACAGTTATTTTACAGAAAAAAGTTTCATAGAGGACCAAACAAAAAGTTGGCTTTGGGCTCCAACTAGAAAAAACTGGGTTAAATAAAAAGAGATTTCTTAACAAAACATAAAATAACATAAGTCATTATACCAGAAAGGCAGAGAACGTGCTTCTCTAAAAATATTTACCTGCAAAAATACTTTAACTCTAAAATAATTCGTCTCTAATATCTTAGAAGGCAGGGTGCTAGAAGTATCCATGATTGAAAGATTTAAAATGACAGAAATGCCCTCTAAGTTTCTCCCTACCTTGATATTTAATAGTTCTAAGATTAGTACCCATATGGTTCTCATCTCTGGGTTTCAGAATGGTAAAGATTCTGCTCTGGCTTCCATAAAATTCCTCGAGCTACCTCAATATTTAATCTTGTTAAAGTATTACTGCGATTAAAGATGATAATGATGTCAATGATAGTGATGGTAAAGACAATGATGGCTTTTTCTACAACACTGAGATTATGTAAAAAGAATAGACTCAGTAAACTCATAGGACCCAAAGCTTAGCCAGCCCATGTAAACAAGAAAAAAAAATTAACTTGGTAGATACAGGACAGGAATTTTTAATCCTGATGCTATTTAAATTTTAGGTCAGATTATTTTTTCTTGTGGAGAGGTGTACTCTGCTTTGTAGGATATTTGGCGGCATTTCTGTCTTCTACCACAACNTAGACTCAGTAAACTCATAGGACCCAAAGCTTAGCCAGCCCATGTAAACAAGAAAAAAAAAATTAACTTGGTAGATACAGGACAGGAATTTTTAATCCTGATGCTATTTAAATTTTAGGTCAGATTATTTTTTCTGTGGAGAGGTGTACTCTGCTTTGTAGGATATTTGGCGGCATTTCTGTCTTCTACCACAACCAAAGATATCTCCAGATATTGCCAAATGTTCACTGAGTAGTAAAATCAGCCCTGGTTGAGAACCACTGATTTGGAGCTAAGATGAGAGTCCAAGTCAGACTTCACTTTTAATGCCACACTTAATAGTCTTCCAAATTTGACTCTAACTTACTATTATATCTCTCCAGATATTTTTAATCTACAAGACCAGAATCCTTATTATTTGAAAGCCCTTTTTGAATACCTATTACTCTGGGTTCTCTGTAAAAATGAATGATGATTATGCCTGTTCTCGAGGAGCTTACAATTGATTAAACAAATATACGTAAATGACTAGAATGCACTATAGTCTATGCTAAGTGACGTCGGTATAGAACTAATAACACTCATTAGGTGTTCAGGGTAAAGCAAATCAAGTAATAAAGTGAGCTTCGAAAGGGTGGCATTTGAATTTTACTTCGAAGGATTGCATGAGATTTTCAAAAGGTGAAATAGAGAGGAATACATTCCTAAGAGTGGGATTATCCTATGAAATGACACTGATCATGGAATATTCAAAGTGGATTGAAGAAATGTCAAGTTAATTCTAGTAAGTTGACTTCACATTTACGTTACCTCCATGAATAGAATGTAGTTCTCTGCCAATCAGAACAATCTGACAGTTAGATGGAANTCAAGAATGGTGCTAATCAATAGAAATGTAGTATGAACCACATATGTCATTTAAAATTTTTTAATAGCCACATTTAAAAAAATAAAACAGAAAAATTAATTTTACTATTGTTTAACTCGGTTTGTCCAAACTATTATAATTTCAACATGTAATCCATGTAAAAATCAGACATAATTTTCCATTCTTTTTTCTATATTAAGTCTTCAGGAATTCATGAGTATTTTACTCTTACAGCTCATTTAATTTGAACTAGCCACATTTCATGTAACAATAGCCACATGATGACTAATGGCTACCATGTTCGATGGTGCTGATTATAGAATAATTTTATTTTCAAATTTATGTATCTACCCTTCTATTTAATTATGCATGAATTTGTTACTAGAAGTTCAATCCATAAAGGTTATAAATTTGAATCTCAAATTCATTACTGAATTATAACAGCAACAGTATCTGACATAGAGTTGGCCCTCAATAATATTTGTTAACTTAGGGCCAGCCCTGTGGCTCACTTGGGCTGGTAGCACCGAGGCCGCAGGTTCGGATCCTATATAGGGATGGCCAGTGCACTCACTGGCTGAGCGTGG
>NW_007730687.1:69955-71302 GCF_000696425.1 Galeopterus variegatus
GTAAAAATGCAAAATGCTACAGTCACTCTGGGAAATCATTTGGCAGTTTACTATAAAGTTAAATACATTTTTACCATATGACCCAGCAATCCCACTCCTACGTATTTACCCAAATAAAATAACTTACACTGTCACAAAAAAATTTATACATGAATGTTTATAATGGCTTTATTTGTAACCACCCAAAACTGGAAACCCAAATATCCTTCACCTGGTGAACAGACAGACAAGCTGTGGCACAGCCATGCAATGGAATACTATTTGGCCATGAATGGGAACAAGCTATCGATACATGCAACAACATGGGTGAAACCCAAATGTATTATGTCAAGTGAAGAGTTACACTGAAAAGGTTACATACTGTATAATCCCATTTACATAAAATTCTAGAAAAGGCAAAACTTTAGGGACAGAGAGCAGATCAGTTTTGCCAGGGGTTAATGCTAGGGAGACCACAAGGGGCAGTAGTGTCAGGGACTTCTGGAGAGCTCATGGAAATGTACACAGAAAAGAATTAGTTTTACTACATGGAAAAAAACCCCACAAATTAAAAAATAAATAAATAAAATACACTTTTTAAAAAAGGAAGTATGTCTAGAAGGTGGGCATTTCATATATAGATGGGTCAGAAGGCAAGTGGAGAAGAGAAGGAGGGTATGTGGCAGCTGGTAAGATACTGGCTTCATGTCAGTTGGAAGAAAGCAAAGAAAGAGGCTAGAAAGCAGGTAGCACGAACCCAGTTAAGGGGCCTGCATAGTAATTTATTCTGGAAGAAAAGGGAGTTCTGGTAGGACTTCAGCCTCAGCAGGAGGACAAGGTGAGTCCTTCANCAGACCACACTGTGCTGAGGGTTGCAATCCCCTTACCAGTCAAAATATTAATAATAATAATAATAATAATAATAATAATAATAATAATAATAATGATAAATATTTGTTAACTTAATGAATTAAATAGATATAAAGTTTCAAACCAGAAATGTGGGTGCATAGTTAACAGATAAGCTTATAGGGCAGAATAGACTATTGAGAGAGAATAAGATGCAGTCATAAAAATGCTCTAGCCACACCTATGAAAATGGTTAAAAACAAAACAATCTGACCATACCAAACTCTAATGAAGATATGGAGTAACCAGAACTCTCATACATTGCCAGTAAAAATGCAAAATGCTACAGTCACTCTGGGAAATCATTTGGCAGTTTACTATAAAGTTAAATACATTTTTACCATATGACCCAGCAATCCCACTCCTATGTATTTACCCAAATGAAATAACTTACACTATCACAAAAAAATTTATACATGAATGTTTATAATGGCTTTATTTGTAACCACCCAAAACTGG
>NW_007730687.1:72256-76286 GCF_000696425.1 Galeopterus variegatus
GGTAGCACGAACCCAGTTAAGGGGCCTGCATAGTAATTTATTCTGGAAGAAAAGGGAGTTCTAGCAGGACTTCAGCCTCAGCAGGAGAACCAAGGTGAGTCCTTTGGCCTAGGAGAAAGACATAAGCCCAGTCAATAGAGACTCTGATATTAGGCCAAAGCAGACTTTCCACGGGCTAAGCTGATGCTGAGTCTGTGAACTCATAGCTTCTTCTATTGTCTCCTGCTTTGTAGAAGCAGCGAGCTATCTAACAGGTTGCATGTTTTCCTTCTTCCTTGAAAAACAAATCCTCTCAAGTCCTTGCTGAGCTCCTAGCCTTTCAGCTAGAGGCATTTCCCAGTACTCCTTGAATCTATGTGTCCCCTGATAACAAACAAACAAAAAATTACTCTGACCAGGTCAGCTAAATTGTAGTGCCTGGGGAGATCTGGGATAAGTCAGTAGTCACTTCTGCATGTCCTGGAAAAAGTTCTCATAAGACCGTTTTTACTTAGGAGCAAACATGATGGTACCAGAAAGCCATAAAATAACTAGAATGCTTCTTGTTACCCTTACCCTAGATCTCTGCATGTAGGATGTGACCTAGAAACAATCCCTAAACTATATGTCAAGTACAACCGACAGAAAAACTGATGAAGTAATTAGAGAGAAGCTATTTCTTCTCTCTCTCCTTTGATTCTCCCCCCTTCCTGTGATTGTAAAATGCTAAGTTCTGCTGGCCCTCTTTAAAGTGCATTTCTCAAGGAGAGCTGGCCTGTGCATTTCCCCTGTTGCAATCATCATATTGATTCCATAAATCTTATGCTGTCTATGTTCAATGTTAGTTTCTTTTTTTAGGTAAATACCCCAAATGCCTAACTTTGACCAGTGGGAAACAAACAGAACTGATGTGCTGGCTGAAGCACTTCTGAGAGAAAATGAAGTTATGACTGTAAAGGTAACCATCTGGGAAAACACGTAGAGGAACAATAGAAGAGGCTGAAAATAAACCTACAAGGGACGGGAGAAAACAAAATCCAAAAATGAATCAGAAAATGAATGGAAGAAGGAAGGATTAAAAAATGAGAATTGAATTGAATGAGAACCAGGTTATACTAAAGAGGGAGAGAACATTTCAAGAAGTCGGGTAGAGGGTCACGGGGCAGGGAGGTAAAGGAAAATGGGGACTGGTTCCAATTTTGCATAATTCTGTGGCAACAGGAGTCAGCACTTACAGCAGAGCACATTAGGCACATTTTGTCCTCCAAAACATAACTGGACTTAATATCTATATTTTGGTTTTATTTTTACATGAACTAGAATATTAGTTTTTATATCTCTTTGAACACCAAGCCTATTTCTGCTCATTTACTCCATTGCTAGAGTATCACTTCTGTGTTTATAGTTAATTTTCTTGTATTATTTAAGATTATTAAGCATAATTGAAACCAGGCAAAAAATTACAATTGTCTTAATAAAAAGATTATTTTTTTCCAGACTTGGGTATGAAGGTCTGCTTATGCATCCTCAATGAGTTCCTTAAGTGTTATGCTTGAATGATATGCCTTTAAGCGAAGGGCATAGAAGACTTAGATTTTGAGACTGAAATTATTAATGAAAATAAATTTTTAAATATAATCCAATAATCAGAGAGATTTTAGAAGTCATATAACATGAACTACCCTATAATATTTTTCCAAAATCAGCACCACTAGTGGGAATATTCTCAGTTGAGGAAACATGTAATAACAAAGTATTAATATATATTCTGTCCTTTCTCTATATTCAACATTGAGGAAAATGCTCCATTTATTGTTGAACTTTCACCACACAACAGACAGAAAATCTGAGGCTTAGTAAAGGCAAGTGAATGTCCAGTTTCCCACACCTGATCAGTGATGAGATGGCGTTCAAACCCAGGCTGTAAGGTTCTGCCTACTATAGAAGATATAGATACTCAGTAACCTGTTCAATTAACCACTATTCTGTATTGCTTAATTTGAAGATAGAAAATATACGGAAAATAAATTCTGTGAAATGGAAATATGTGTTATAAGAAATTGCTTGAATTGTCTGCAGGACTTCTAATTTACACAGAGAGGACTAAAACTTACAGAAATACCTCGTGCTTTTGCTATTAGCCTTCTATTGGGATTGTTAAAGTATTTTTTCAAATATCCTTTAAGTGCAAAAATTGTGTTTTCTGTATCAGGAGGTAAAATATTAAATCAGATATATTTCTTGAGCAAAGCAAATTTTTTTTGTTTTTTTTAAATGTTAAGACCCTATGTAGAAAGAATTTTGCTAAAGCAGTTAACAAAAATAGCCTTTGGATTTTAGAAGGTTGTTATATAAGGATATTATGGATATATTACATGAAATTTCCTTGGCTTATTAATTTTATTCATTTGGTTAATTATTTCAGTAAACTTGACTTGAGTTACTGTGGAGATGGATTACAATCTCACTTCTGCATTTAAGGTCCCCCAAACTTAATACATAATGAAAATGTCTAGTCAATTCTTTACTCACTTTTGTAAAGAAAACAAAAACTTGTCCAAATTTTCCATGTACACGTAATGCTCTTTAGAAAATTGCTAAATACTGCTAATTTTCATCTCATGGCTATAATTTAAAGATGCTCTTTCCTTATAAAGTAGTTACCAATATAACAATACTTGTAAAAACATATCTATTATCAGTGGTATTCTTATGTGATGAAGAAAATAATGCAGGAGACAAAGACTCACTTTACAGTGTATTACTGTGCTGGACTGTAATTTGTTTACCCTTCTATTCCCAGTGCCTACCGTAGAAGATAGATATTCAATAAATATGCCACTGAAAAACAAATAGGAATACAATCACGAATAAGAATTTTAAATGACTGGGTAACAAATACATAGATAATTATAATACAGTGTGAAAATGCTGTGATGAAGTTAAAGCAAGACAAGGACTGAAGTCATCATAGGAAGTTTCCAGATGGCGATGCTTGAGATAAACACTGAGGGCTATGTAGGTTAGAAGGGGCTAGTCTCTTACAGAAAGAAGGGCATCAGATATGTAAAGGCACAGAGTGACTGCTTACTCATTAATAGACAGTGCCAGGCACAAAGTCAGCAGACCCAGGAGCTGGGCTGAAATCCAGTTGTATCCATGAAGAATTTTGACAGCCCTAAGCCTCTCACCTGTGGCCCTGTACTACCTGAGTTCTTTTCCTTGCCTACTCTATATTCATTTTATGCCTTACTTCATTTTATTTATCTCTTCTCTCATTTACCCATCCACTTGGCTTGCTGTCACTCCCCTGACCCTTTGGGAAACCTGCCTCAGCTATTTTTGTACATATTCTCAGCAGTCTCTTCCAGCACTATGTAAGTACAGGTTGAGATTATATTTATTGTTGTTTCCAACCATTAAGGAAAACATGAATTCTAAAGAGTCACCAGGATAGGACAGAACTATGCCAGTAGAAAAGACAAATGTTCTGTTTAGTTTTCCAGCTATTCTGGGATAAAGATTTCATAATTTTAGGTTCATGAAGTATTAAATTCCATTAAAAATTTTTGAATAATGTTGTTTTTGAATGGTGGCAAAATGTACATATATATATAGAGATACATATTATATACACAAATATGTGTACACACACATATATATTGTACAAACTAATGGAAGAATAACTAGTTAGAATATAAAAACACTCAATAATTTGTTTTGTATGCTTATTTCTCTTGCACAGTTATCTTTCAGGTCATGTTTCAATTTATTTATTTACCTTTAGCATTCAAAGTTGGTCACTAAAGCAATTTTAACTTTAACTCAGTAAGACAGATTTAATGCTACAAATGTTAATGATGCAAATATTTCCTGACGTATTACCCACTGGGAATTTGCTCTGCCTTATATCTTGCAAGAACAGGCTCATAATAATGTGAATATTTAATCTTAATTATATGTGATACTTAAAAAACCAACACACATTTCATGATTTTATGGACACTGTACAAATCTCACAGGACCATGTGATAAAATAACAAGCATAACA
>NW_007730687.1:77350-78580 GCF_000696425.1 Galeopterus variegatus
GTCCGGTACGGGGGCGACACTGAGGGTTGCGATCCGTTGCCGGACACGAAAAAAGATAAAAGACAAAAAAAAAAAACAACAACAGTGATGTCTTTCCTTGGTTCGCTGCTTTGCTTGTATTTTTCAGTAAACAAAGTCTGTCAGAACATCCTACAGGCTACTTTCTGTTGAGAACAAGGACGCACAAGGGAAACTGCTGAAGAAACACATTTATCTGAGAACAAATCAGAAAGCACAGAGTAGTGTATTAACTGAGGCCTTGCTGTGAAGAGAAATTATGAAGAGATAAGGCTCAGCTTTATGTTTTCTAATGCTTTTTGCCATCTTAAAATATAGGTGTTTTTGTACATGATGATTTAAGCATGATTTATTTTTTCATATTGCTGACAACACAAAGATTTGAGTTCTTTTTTAAAAAAATTTATTTTATTTTGTCACTATACAATGTGGTTGATTATTGTGGCCATTACCAAAACCCCCTTCCCTCCTCCCACTCCCCCCTCCCTCCCAACAACCTCATATCTGTTCACTTGTCATATCAACTTCAAGGAATTGTAATTGTTGTGTCTTCTTCTCTCCCCCCACCAAGTTTATTTCTGTATTTATTTATTTATTTTTAGCTCCCACAAATAAGTAAGAACATGTGATAACTCTGTCTGTGCCTGACTCGTTTCACTTAATATAATTCTCTCTAGGTCCATCCATGTTGTTNCCCCCTTGACAACTGCCATCAGATGGGTATGGCCTGGGGAGGCAAGAATTAACCAACAGCCTGGAGAAGAGAGACACTTGTTCAGACTCTGGATCTTTCTCTCTTGCCTCATGCCAAACCTTAATACTGTTTTAATAATTGGATTTCCCCCTATCATCTCCAAGCTCTTTCTTTCTCTGGCTTCTCCATTTCAAACATATATACACAGGTGACACTTTTCCTGGAGCACTTACTTCAACATATTACTCTTCCACTTTTTAAAGTTTATTTTACAAATATTTCTTAAACATCTCTTTTCTAATTCGTAACCAACATCTACCTTTTTATTTTCACATTGGCTGCCTTGTTTAGTCTTTTGGTCTAATCCTAGCCTGACCGGTTATAAGAAAAATTTTCTTTCATTAATATGACTATAGAAGCAAGTACTATTGTTTACAAAACATTAAAAACAGTGATGTCTGGGCCTGCCCGGTGGCGCACTGGATAAGTGCGCCGCTTGGGAAGCGCGGCGGCGCTCC
>NW_007730687.1:79932-83881 GCF_000696425.1 Galeopterus variegatus
TACTTTCAACTTGATGATTTCCATTCTTCTGAGTATATTCTCAGCAGTGGGAAAGCTGGGTTATATAGTAGATCTATCTGCAATTGTTTGAGGAAACTCCATACCATTTTCCATAGAGGTTGCTCCATTTTTTAGTCTAACCAACAATGTATGAGAGTTCCTTTTTCTCCACAACCTCGCCAGTATTTACCATTCACAGTCTTTTGGATATTAGCCATCCTAACTGGCGTGAGATGGTATCTCAGTGTGGTTTTGAGTTGCATTGCCCGAATGCTGAGTGATGTTGAGCATTTTTCATGTGTCTATTGGCCATTCGTATATCTTCATTTGACGAATGCCTATTTAGTTCTTTTGCCCAATTTTAAATTGGGTTACTTGTTTTTTTGTTGTAAAGTTGTCTCAGTTCCTTGTACATTCTGGATATTAATCCTTTGCCAGATGTATGTTTTGCAAATATTTTCTCCCACTCTGTTGGTTGTCTTTTAACTCTGTTAATTGTTTCTTTTGCTGTGCAGAAGCTTTTTAATTTGATATAATCCCATTTGTTTATTTTTCTTTTGGTTGTCCATGCTTTTGAGGTCATATTCATGAAGTCTGTGCCCAGTCCTACTTCCTGAAGTGTTTCTCCTATGTTTTCTTTAAGAAGTTTTATTGTTTCAGGGTGTATACTTAATTCTTTAATCCATTTTGAGTTAATTTTAGTATATGGTGAGAGGTATAGGTCTAGTTTCATTCTCCTGCATATGGATATCCAGTTATCCTGGCACCATTTGCTGAAGGGGCAGTCTCTTCCCCAGTGTATAGGCTTGATGCCTCTGTCAAAGATAAGATGGCTGTAGGTGTGTGGGTTGATTTCTGGATTCTCTATTCTATTCCATTGATCAGTGTGTCTCTTTTTATGCCAGTACCATGCTGTTTTGGTTATTATAGCTTTATAGTATAGTTTAAAGTCAGGTAATGTTATGTCTCCAGCTTTATTTTTATTGCTCAGAATTGCTTTGGCTATGTGTGGTCTTTTGTTATTCCATATAAATGTCTGGATAGTTGTTTTACATTTCTGAGAAAAATGCCATTGGAATTTTGATGGGGATTGCATTGAATTTGTATATTATGTTGGGTACTATGGACATTATCACAATGTTGATTCTTCCAATCCAAGAACATGGGATATCTTTCCATCTTCTTGCATCCTCTCTAATTTCTCTCAGCAGTGGTTTGTAGTTCTCATTATAGAGATTTTTCACATCCTTGGTTAACTCTATTCCTAAGACTTTTATTTTTTTGGTGGCTATTGTAAATGGGCAAGCTTTCTTTATTTCTCTTTCTGCGTGTTCACTATTGGAGAATAGAAATGCTACTGATTTTTGTGTGTTGATTTTACATCCTGCAAATTTGCTAAAATCATTTATCACCTCCACGAGTTTTTTTTGTAGAGGCTTTAGGCTGTTTGATATATAGGATCATGTCATCTGCAAACAGGGACAGTTTGACTTCATCTTTTCCAATCTGGATGCCCTTTATTTCCTTCTCTTCTCTGATTGCTCTGGCTAGTACTTCCAAAACTATGTTGAATAGGAGTGGTGAGAGTGGGCATCCTTGTCTAGTTCCTGTTCTTAAAGGAAAAACCTTCAGCTTTTCCCCATTCAGGATGATATTGGCAATTGGCTTATCATATATGGCTTTAATTATGTTGAGATACTTTCCATCTATACCTAACTTGTAGAGAGTCTTTATCATGAATGAGTGTTGAATTTTATCAAATGCTTTTTCAGCATGTATAGAGATGATCATATGGTCCTTGTGTTGAATTTTATTATTATGGTGTATCACATTTATTGATTTGCATATGTTGAACCAACCTTGCATCCCTGGGATGAATCCCACTTTATCATGGTGTATAGTTTTGTGTATGTGTTGCTGTATTCTGTCAGCTAGTATTTTATTGAGGATTTTTGCATCTATGTTCATCAAGGATATTGGCCTATAGCTTTCTTTTTTAGTTGTATCTTTACCTGGTTTTGGTATCAGGGTGATGTTTGCTTCATAGAATGAGTTTGGGAGAATTGTCTCCATTTCAATATTTTGGAATAGTTTGTAGAGAACTGGTGTCAATTCCTCTTTGAATGTTTGGTAGAATTGTGCTGTGAATCCATCTGGTCCTGGGCTTTTCTTTGTTGGGAGCTTTCTGATAACAGCTTCAATCTCTTTTATTGTTATTGGTCTGTTCAGATTCTCTACATCATCTTGGCTCAGTTTTGGTAGTTTGTGTGTGTCCAGAAATTTATCCATTTCCTCCAGATTTTCAACTTTTTTGGCATATAGTTGTTTACAGTAGACTCGAATGATTCCTTGTATTTCAGATGTATCAGTTGTAACATCACCTTTTTCACTTCTGATTTTTGTTATTTGGGTCTTCTCTCTCCTTTCTTAGGTTTGCCATGCTAAAGGTTGGTCAATCTTATTTATCTTTTCCAAAAAACAACTTTGTAATTCATTGATCTTTTGTATAATTTTGGGGGTTTCAATTTCATTAACTTTTGCTCTGATCTTAAACATTTCTTTCTGTCTGCTAACTTTGGGTTTAGATTGTACTTGTTTTTCTAGTTCTTTAAGATGAAGTATTAAGTTGTTCACTTGCCACCTTTCCATCCTTCTGAAGTAAGCATTTAATGCAATAAATTTCCCCCTTAGTACTGCTCTGGCAGTATCCAACAGGTTTTGGTATGATATGTCATTATTTTCATTAATTTCAATAAATTTTTTGATTTCCTCTTTGAGTTCTTCTTGGACCCATATGTCATTAAGTAGAATGCTGTTTAATTTCCAAGTTTTTGTATAATTTCCAAAATTTCGCTTGTTATTGATTTCTAATTTTAATCCATGGTGGTCTGAAAAAAATCCATGGGATAATTCCAATTTTTTTGAATTTGTTGAGACTTGATTTGTGACCTAACATGTGATCTGTCCTGGAGAATGATCCATGTGCTGATGAGAAGAATGAATATTCTGAGGTTGTTGGATGGAATGTTCTGTAGATATCTGCCAAATCCAATTGGTCTAGAGTGTTGTTTAGATCTTGTGTTTCTCTGCTGATTCTTTGCCTAGATGGTCTGTCCAATATTGATAGTGGGTTGTTCAGGTCCCCTGCTATGATGGTATTAGTGTCTATTTCCTTCTTAAGGTCTAATTTAGTTTGCTGTATAAATCTGGCTGCTCCTATATTGGGTGTATATATATATTTATGATTGCTATGTCTTCTTGATGGATGAATCCTTTTATCATTATGTAGTGGCCCTCATTATCTCTTTTTATGGGTTTTAGTTTAAAGTTTATTTTATCAGATATAAGAATAGCTACTCCAGCTCATTTTTCTTTTCTGTTTGCATGGTAAATCTTTTTCCATCCTTTCACTCTTAGTCTATGTGAGTCTTTACAGGTGAGGTGGGTCTCTTGAGGCAACATGTACTTGGGTCCTTCTTTTTAATCCAGTCAGCCAGTCTGTGTCTTTTGATTGGATAATTTAATCCTTTCGCATTAAGAGTTGTTATTGAAAAGTGTTGATTTACTCCTAGCATTTTATTGATTTTTGTTTGGATGTCATAAGTGTCTTTTGTTCCTTTCTTTCTGATTTACTTTTTGTCTCCTGTATTTGTTGGTTTCTTGGGTTGTAGATAAACTTTTTTTCTCTCTTTATTGTTGGTATTTTTATTTTACTAGTGGCATTTGATTTTTCTTGTGTTTCTATGGCAGTGGTAGTTATTTTTCAGGTACCAAACCCAGTACTCTCTTGAGAATTTCTTTTAAGGGTGGTTGTGTGGTAGTGAACTCCCGCAGTTTTTGTTTGTCTGAGAAACAAACTGTTTTCCCTTCATTTCAGAAGGATAGCTGTGTGGGGTAGAGTATTCTTGGCTGGCAATCTCTGTCTTTTTGTATTTTGAATATATCATCC
>NW_007730687.1:84911-87024 GCF_000696425.1 Galeopterus variegatus
CTTAATGTTGTCTGATATCTCTCTTAGATTTCCTTCAGTGTTTTTAATTCTTGTTTCTTTTCTTTTCTTTACTTTTTTTTTTTAAGCCGGCCTGCGTTATTTCAAACAGCCCATCTTCAAGGTCAGAAGTTTTCTATTCTCCTTCTGCAAGCCTGCTGGTTAAAGTCTCTTTTGTTTTTTATTTTGTTGAATGAATCCTTCAGCTCAGCATGCTCTGCTAAATTCTTTTTCAGGGCATTGATATCCTTGTACATTTCCTCTTTCAGTTCCTGTATACTTTTCATCTTTTCATCATGTTGTCTAGCTGAGTTTTCTTGTATCTATTGAGTTTCCTTAGAATTATCACTCTAAATTCCTTGTCAGTCATTTCAAGGGCTTTTTGTTCTATATGATCTAGAGCTTGAGAGTTATTACCCTTTGGTGGTGTACTTCCTTGATTACTCATATTTCTGGTAACTTTCCTTTGTTGTTTAGTCATTGTGGCAAAGGATTTCACGGTCCACTGGTTCAAAACTATTATCTGGCTAGGATCCTGCCAGGGCTGCCAATTTGTCACAGCTGCCTCAGCGTCTGCTCCGTTGCCTTCTGATGCCTTTGATGCATGGTCTACATGGGACTCAGGCCTCTCTGGGGAGGTGCCTCTCTTGTTGGTGTGCACTTGGCTGAGCTGGGGAAGAGGTCCGGCAGCAGCAAGGCCAACCTTCTCAGTTGTGCGCTGGCACCGCCAGGCGCGTTGTCTCCGCAGGACTCAGGCCTCTCTAGCGGGGTTTCTCCCTGGGCCCAAAGATGTGTGTGTGTTCTTATGGTCTCCACTGCTCCTCAGTAGATGGGAGCAGCATTTTCAGACCTGGAATCATGGAGATGTGGACTTATGGAGATGCGCAGTTGAAATGAGGACTGTAATCATTTCCTTGCATTGATTTGACAGTATAAATTTTTAACTTCTGCTATGGTAGCTCACATACCCCACTCCAGTGACTGGGATTCTTGCTCATTTTTATTGATCAAAACACATAGACTCGTCAAAATGGAGCTAGAATGTACCCTGGAGGTCTCTTTTCATTTTTTTTAAAACTATATATATTATGTTTCATTATTTTTTTAATTGAAGATATGTTAATATTTGCTCATACATATTTGTGAGGAACAGGGTGTTGCTTCAATACAGGCATACACTGCACAGTGATTCACTTAAGGTAGATAAAATATCTTTGCACCCATTAGTTCACCACTTCTCCTATCTACTCTTTCACCCCTAGCCTCTGCTAACCATTATTCTACTCCCTGCATCTGTGAGAAACACTTTTTGTTGGTTAAGTTTCTGCATATGAGTGAGATCATGCAGTATTTGTCTTTCTGTGCCTGATTTACTTCACTTAACATGATGTATTCCAGTTCCATCTATGTTGCTGCAAATGGGGGGATGGAACATTTTTTATAGCTGAGTAGTTCTCCATTGTGTATATATACAGAGTTTTTTAATACATTCATCTTTCGATGGGCATTTAGGTCGATTCCATCTGTTGGCTATTGTGAATAGTGCTGCAATGAACATGGGAGTACAGGTTTGTTTTGTTTTGTTTTGATGCATTGATTTCATTTCCTTTGGGTATAGACCCAATAGTGAGAAAGCTGAGTCATAAGGAAGGCTTATTTTTAGTTCTCTGAGGAAACTCCAATCTTTTTTCCATAATAGCTGTACTGATTTATATTCCCACCAGCAGTGCAGGAGAGTTGCTTTTTCTCCNTTTGTGATGAAAAGTCTGATGTTAGTCTGATTGGGGCTCCCTTATAGGTAATTTGATGCTTTTCTCTTTCAGCTTTTAAGATTCTCTCTTTGTCTTTAAATTTTGCCAACTTGACTATAGCATGTCTTGGAGAAGACTTTTTTGGATTAAATACATTTGGGGATCTTTGAGCTTCCTGAATGTGAAGATCTGTGTCTTTTCCTGTACCTGGGAAGTTTTCTGCCACTATTCTGTTGAATATGTTTTTGATGCAATCTCCTTTTTCCTCCTCTTCTGGAATACCCATGACTCGGATATTTTATCACTTAATGTTGTCTGATATCTCTCTTAGATTTCCTTCAGTGTTTTTAATTCTTGTTTCTTTT
>NW_007730687.1:88025-102962 GCF_000696425.1 Galeopterus variegatus
CTTTGTCTGATATGTAGTTTGCAAATACTCTTTCCTATTGTGTAGATTGCCTCTTCGCGTTGTTAATAGTGTTTCCTGCTGTGCATAAACTTTAGTTTGATCTACTTCTATTTGCATATTTTTGCTTTAGTTGCCTGTGCCTTTGTAGTCTCACTGAAAAAAGCACTGCCTACTCCCATTTCATGTAGCATATCCCCTATATTTTCTTCTAATACTTTCATAGTTTTTGGCCTTAAATTTAGGTCTTTAACCCATTTTGAGTTAATTTTTATGTATGGTGAATGATAGGGGTCTAGTTTCAATCTTCTGCACATGGGTATCAAGTTTTCCCAGCACCATTTATTGTTTCTTTATTGTATATTTTTGGCATCTTTGTCAAAAATCAATTGGCTGTAAATGTGTGGGTTGATTTGGGGACTCTCTATGCTGTCCCATTGGTCAATATGTTTGTTTTTATGCCAGTACAATGCTGTTTTGGTTATTATAGCTTTGTAGTGTATTTTGAAGTCAGAAATTGTGATTTCTCCAAGTTTGTTCTCTTTTATTCAAGATTTCTTAANTCTTTAGGGTTTTTTATGTATATGATCATGTCATCTGCAAATAGGGATAGTTTGATTTCCCCCTTTCCAATTTAAATGACTTTTATTGTTTTCTCTTGCATTACCACACAGTGTAGAACCTCTAGTACTATGTCGAATAAGAGTGGGAAAAGTAGGTCTCTTTGTCTTGTTCCAGAACTTATAGGAAAAGCCTCCAATTTTTGTCCATTCAGTATGATATTATCTGTGGGTTTGTCATAAATGGCCTTTATTGTGTTGAGTTACATTCTTTATATCTAATTCATTGAGTATCTTATCATGAAGGAGCGTTAGATTTTGTCAAATGCTTTTTCTGCATCTATTTAAATGATCATAGGGTTTTTTTTTCCCCTTCATTCTGTTGACATGATGTATCACATTTATAGATGTAAACAAACTGGATCACCTAATAGGAATGGATAAATTCCTGGACCCAACTTACCAAAGTTGAATCATGAAGAACTAGAAAACCTAAACAGACCAGTAATGAGTATTGAGATTAAAGTAGTAAAAAAAAGCTTTCCAAAAAAAAAAAAAAACAGGACTAGTTGTCTTCACTGCTGAATTCTACCAGAAATTTAAAGAAGAACTAATAACAGTTCTTCTCAAACTCTTCCAAAAATAGAAGAGGAGGGAATACATCCAAACTCATTCTATAAGGCCATAATGATTCTCATACCAAAACAAAAAAGAAGAAAAAAGAAAACTATAAACCAATACCACTAATGAACACAGATGCATAGATCCTGAACAAAATACTACTCAACAGAATCCAACAACACATTAGAAAGATCAGCAAGCTTAAGTGGGATTCATTCCAGGGATGCAAGGCTGGTTAAACACACACAAATCTATAAATGTGGTATATCACCTTTGCCTTTTGTAGACACATACATGGAACCCAAAATTCCTTACATTAATTGCACTCAAGTATTAAGAAAATGCTGATTTTGTGGATTCCCCTTTCCTAAATAAAAGTTTGTTAGGGTGTCTGAAAAGCAAAACCAGAAAGGAAAAAAAAAAAAACTTTTCAATTGGAGAATGTTGCTTAGAGTATTATGAGTGATAATCTGATTGATTTTTAATTGCATTTTGCATGTATCAGTGAGACTTATTTCTAAATGTATGTTTTCATGCTTTTATTTCTTATTCCATGAGCATCAGAGCCCCAAATAACATGAAAAATAAATGAATGCAAATAGAGTATTCTAGCTCATAGTTTCTTCTAAAATGTTCTTTTAACATTTTGGATTGTACATATTCTCAAAGGTTGATGATCATGGGGACTTTAGTACATCATTTATCTAAAATATGTAAAATAAACAGTGCACCCTTGTTCATGGCATGGGTGTCTGGACTTTAACTGCAGCATTCTACTGTTAACACAGAGGTCACTTTGCATGATAGGTAGGATGATCAGCAGGTTGCTTTTAGAATTGCAGATTTTAGATGAGTGAATAGAAAGAAAACATAAGTTTCTCAAAATTAGCTTTTATATTTGCATTCCATTGTAAAACTATTACTATGGGCTGTGAAACTTGCAAACATTTCAAAGTTCGCTGCAAAAGCAAACATTTCCAAATTATACTATATGCAGTGACAAGCTATTCAGTATGCTCTATCCTTTAGTTATCTTGTTAGCAAGTCAAAAGTTTCTTGTACAGCTACTAAGTTAGATTTTTTTAGAAGAAAGATTATTATTTTAAAAAACCAAGAAATTATTAACAGGCTCTTAAATAAATACTCTCCTACAAAATATCACAAAATGCCATCTAGTATGTTAGAATCTTCTATTTTCTTTTGCCCTGTTATTTGTTGGGCAACAAAACTGTCTAGGACTATGGTCTTGCTGAGTCATTACCAGAAACCACTCTTATACTGCATGCCTGTTCTTTAAGAAAAGACTTGCATTAGCAATGACCAAAAAGAGAAAAAGGAGGAAAGAAAAACAGCTGAAAATAACTAGTCAACAGTTTTAAGTGACTTGTGACTTCTTCATGTAAAAATGCTATTTTACCTCTTTTACTGCACACTTTGTAAATTACCACAGGCTTTTTTGTTGTGGGCCATAAACTGTTTAGCCTAATGCATGGACCTGAAAATTGATTCTGGCAGTGGTTCAGGTACTAATGAACCCCCAGAACTCTAATCTGTGCTACAGAAAGGTCCAATACTTGACAGAATCTATTATTGTCATTTTATAAAATAACTTAATCTGTAGTCAGAAAACTATAGTTTATTCTACTAGATTGCTCTTCTGATGGCTGAAATCATTATTTTTGACCCATCTTTAGAGCTAGTTATGTTTTTTAAAACAGTCATCTTGGTAACTGTTCTATAATTTGCTGGGCTTTGATATTTTATTGGAACATAATAACTGTTCTCATATATTAAGTTTATCACTGCTTTACAGAGGCATGATTACATTTCAATTAGATTTGTATAAAATGCTGAATTGCACATTCTTTCTAAATAGAATGAAATGGTCTATCATCTTACTTCCACCCACTCAGACAAGTTGATTCATTTGACTTAATACACATGTAAAACAAATTGCTCTAGTAAATTTGCATATAAAATAGCACTAGTCTTAAAGGCTTTAATATAAACAATTAGTTCATGTTTTTATCTTGCAGAAACACTGGTTTCCCACACAACAAAAAACAACCTCGTAAAGTTGATATTTCATCATTACGCATGGGAGGAAATGGAACATGACACAAATAGTCCTCCTTTTATGCTTTGCCCCTTAATAATGAAAAGTCCCTAAACCATTTAAAATATTTTCTAAAGATATCTACTTGCATTCATTAAAATCAGAAGCACTGTAAGAGGTTGCTATTATTCTTAGTTTGACACATTATTTAGGTTGAGCAAAAATTTTACTAGAAATACTGTTTAATCTTAAAAGAATAGGCTTATCTTAATATGCAGGTCTGCACAAGCTTAATTTAAAAACCACAAAGAGGTCATGCACTCCTTATAAAAACAAACATTACAATTTGCACTTAATGGGTCTAGAAAGTCACAAATTCTGGATAGAATTTATTTGTTTTAAACACATTCGTATAGTAGTTTTTTCCTTGACTAAAATGTGATCAGAATATCTGAGTAATTAAATAAAGAATATCATGTTAATTCTTCAAGCATGTCATTATCTCAAGATCCTTGAAGCTGACTATAGAAGCCACAGTGAAATTTTGCTATATCAGTTTCATCATTATTTTTTCTAACCTGGATGTGGTGTGTCATATTGTGTGATTTGATTTTTTTTTAATTTTTAACCATAATTTACATGACTGTGGGCAGCTCTGACATGCTTTAGAAATTATTTGGAAAGATTTACATGCCCCTTAAGAGAATACTTTCTTATTATCCACAAATCTTAGCACAAAAAAGGCACATAGTTGGTAGCCAATAAATGTTTACTGGTATATTTATAGAAATCCAGTCAGGCATTGACGTTATAGGTATAATAACAGAGTAATCTTATGGGGATTTGAATATTTTCTGTATACCACACATAACCAACCCAGCAAAACTGTACTAGAATCTTGTTTGATTTAATGTGTTTGGATCAGAATATAGTAGGATTGTACTTTGTGTGTGTGTGTATGTGTTTTTCTAGGACAGGGAAATAATGTGAAATGGATAATAAGTTCTATAATTCCTGTAGGATAATATTTATTTCACTTGTCAATTCAATACAGTAATGAGCACCATAATAATTTAATACATCTCTTCTGGTATGAATATCAGCTCCAAGATCTTCCATTAGATACTCTAGGTACTATCCAGTAACATCAACTTTTTTTCCTAAGAAACTATTTATTTTCCAAATATTCCTTTAAAAGATAAAACTCAAAAGAATGTATTAATCAACTTTTCAGAGGTGGGACATTTAGTGTATTGACATTACCTATGTTATATATAGGCACTAGAAAACTTAATTAAATATTTAATCAGTTGATTTTAAAGTATAGAGAAATCTCCATTTTAAAAACTTAATTGCATTTTGAAGAAGCTAAGTGTTAAAAATTATTAAACAATGATTAACTTTAAGATCATTTCCAAAATTTTAAGGTTAGATAAAATTGTTTTAATTTATTTGGCCAGGGGTACTCTTTGATTGTTAGTTTTACCATTTAATTTTTTTATATGGATGCTTTCTGTCTTTAGGATAAATTTGCTCTTTACTTAATCACTGCTTTTATTATTTGAAAATAGCAAGTAGAGGGAGATTCAATGTGGCTGACGAGAGGCACCCAGCTCTCATCTGTAGCACAAAGAAAGCCCAAAACAGCAAATAGAGAATCACAAATTGAATAGAGAGTTTAACAGAGAACACTGGAATTTGGCCAAGAAATGAGACTCAGAGACTTGTGACGGTGACATAAAAAGGAAGTGAAGTGCCCTGACTGGGATTGGCTCAGAGCCAGAAGGACTCCTTAGTGTGGGGAAAAGGTAAACAGATAATCTTTAGCAGTCTACACTCCCACCACAAATGCCTGCAATCTCAGCTACAAGAGAGCCACACAGCCCTCACAGGCTGTGTGCCCAATGTAGGGAGCTCCCTAGAACACAGATGATGGCATTACTCTAGAGAGAGAATTCACTCTGAGTTTCCCCCACTTCTTAGAACCCAGGCTACCATGGCACATCACCATTTGGGGATTGAAGCCATCACCAAGAGTGAAATCTGCTCTGGGGCTCTGTAGCCCTGGCTTTTCCATATTTCTAAGGTGCCATAGATATCCCATCAAACCCACCCAGGGGGCTGCAGTGGCACAACACCAGCTGGATCCAGTGGCGCAGCCATAACCCCATCACCTTAACCCACATAGAACCTTGCACACAAGGGAATAGGTTGTGCAGTATAGTGGTAAGACACCTCCCAAAAGAAAGGGGGGTAATGCTCACACTTTCCAGTTCCTGAGACCTGACTACTCAGGATTCTCTGCCTCAGCCAGTGCTCGTGTCCACTCCAGCTGACTGCATAACAGCCTCTCTTGGAAACCCAAGTTCCCATTTGCAGCCCTGGCCAGTCTCACCTACTCCTGATGAGAGACTGCAGAGTACCTCACTGTGTTTCCATGAGATCTGAGGTCCCTCCTCTTGCCCTGGCAGCCCTGCATAAGGTTGCTCACCCCAGCTGATGAACTACAGAAAAATCCAATATCTCTCCTGAGGGTCTGAATATCTACCTGGGGCAACAGTGTCCCCACCCAAGGTCACCCACTTTGGATCAGAAGCTGCAGAATGGCCCAATGCCCCTCCCATGGACCCAAGTTATGGCTGATAGTCACAGTTACCCCATCCAAGTTCTCTTACTCATGTTCTCATGCTGAGAAGCTGCAAAGCACCCTAGTGCTGAGGTTCAGGTTTTTGCCACTGAATTCCCCAGGAACTTCCCCAGGGCCTTAAGGACCCACCCCTGGTCCCAGAAACACTGCCCACTCCAGAGGAGGAGCTACAGAACACCGGATCATCAAGGATCTGTTCCTGACCCCAGCAACCCTGCCCATGCAACAGAATGGCCCTTGGATACATGAGTGCCTGCCCAAGCCCTGCCCCTCAGTGACCCTTCCAATCCTCCCACCAGGTAAGATGTTGCATGTTTCAAGAATAGGCCTGTTCAGTGTCCCTTGCCCAATCAAAACTGCATCACAGATCACAGCCTCCACAAATACCTACAGCCTAGGCCACAGAGGCCCTCATGGAAACCTGAGATATTGAATACAGTTGAAGTAATCAAATGACAACTACATTACTGTGATCATCAGAACCAAACCCAGAACATTCTACCCAACTGACACTATAGGACACATCTACAAGTAAAAGTCTTTCCCTATAAAATCTATTCTATAAAATTAGAAGTGACTATTTTATTATATGCACAGACATCAACATAGGGGTACAAGAAACATTAAAAAAAAAAAACAAAAATATGAGATCCCCAAGGGAACACAATAAATCTCCAGTAACAGACTCAAAGGAAAGGAAATCTATGAAGTGCCTGAAAAATAATTCAAAGTAATAATTTTAAGAAAATTCAGTGAGATGAAAGACAATGCAGACAGATAATTCAATGGAATGAGTAAAACAATTTATCTTTTGAATGAGAAAATCAACAGAGGTACATATCATATGAATGACTCAAACAGAAATCTTGGAACTTAAGAATTCATTGAATGAAATAAAAAATACAACTGAGAGATTCAACAACAAACCAGATCAAGCAGAAGAAAGAATTTCTGAACTTGGGGCCGGCCAGGTGGCGCACTGCTATAGTGCGCCGCTTGAGAAGCGCGGCGGCGCTCCCACCGAGGGTTCGGATCCCACATACAGACCGGTTCCTGCTCACTGGCTGAGCGAGGCGCGGGAGCAGCACCGAGGGTTGCGATCCCGTTGCCGGTCCCGGTCCGGTACAGGGGCGACACTGAGAGTTGCGATCCATTGCCGGACACGGAAAAAGACAAAAAAAAAAAAAAAAAAAAAGAATTTCTGAACTTGAAGACAGGTCTTCTGAAATAGCTCAGTAAAACAATACAAAAATAGAAAAAAAAATAGAATGAAGACATCCTTTGAGATTTATGCAACAACATTAAGCAAACACATATTCACATTATAGGCATTCCAGAATGAGAAGAGAAGGGAAAAGGCATTAAAAACCTATTTAATAAAATAATATCTGAAAAATTCCAAAGTCTTGGGAAAGATATAGACATCCAGATATAAGCAGCTCAAAGGCCACCAACTAGCTTCATCCCCCAAAACATTCTCTCTGAGGCACATTATAGTCAGACTTCCAAAAGTCAAAGACAAAGAGAGAATTTCTAAATAGCAAGAGAAAATCATCAAGTCACATATAGTGGAATTCCCACCAGTTTAAAAGCAAATATCTTGGCAGAAAAACTATATGCCAAAGGAAATTGGGATGGTATATTTTAAGTGCTAAAAAAAGAATAAACTGCAACCAAGAATACTATACTCAGCACAACTATATTTCAGAAATGAAGAAGAAATAAAGTTTTTCAGAAAAAGCAAAAACTGAGGGATTTCATTACCACTAGATGAGCTGTATGAGAAATCCTTAAGGGAATTTTATATCTGGAAGGAAAATAACCATAAATAGAATCATGAAACATTCAAAACAATAAAACTTGCAGAGAAGATACATAAAGAGAACAAATTCATATCTATCACTACAGAAAACAACTAAGCTGCAAGGTACAACAATAAAAAAGGAAGAAAGGAGAAAAGGACTCATAAAACAATTTTTTTTTCCTTTTTGTCTTTTTTCGTGACCGGCAACGGATCACAAACCTCAGTGTCGCGCCCGTACCGGACCGGGACCAGCAACGGGATCGCAACCCTCGGTGTTGCGCCCGCACCTCGCTCAGCCAGTGAGCGGCCGGTCTGTATGTGGGATCCGAACCCTCGGCAGGAACGCCGCCCCGCTCCCAAGCGGCGCACTGTAGCAGTGTGCCACCGGGCCGGCCCATAAAACAATTTTTTAAATGACAGGAATAAGCTTATACCTTTCAAAAACAAACATGAATGTAAATAAATTAAATTTTTCATCTAAAAATAATTTAAACTGGCTGAAAGAAACAAGATCAAGTATAATCTGCCTATAAGAAATTCACTTCACCTTTAAAAATACACATCGACCAAAAGTGAGAGTATGGAAGAATAAATTCAATGCAAAAGGAAACCAAAGATGGACAGAAGTAGTTCTGCTTATTTCATATAAAATGTACTTTAAATCAAAAGTATACAAATAGACAAAGAAAGTCATTATATAATGATAGAGGGATCAATTCAAGAAGAGTATATAACAATTGTAAATATATATGCTTCCAAAATTAGAGCACCCAGATATATAACACCATACTCTCAGTAATGGACAGGTAACCTAGACAGAAAAGAACAAGAAACATTGGTTTTAACTTCACTATAGAGCAAATGAACTTAACAGACATCTACAGAACATTCCATCCAACCGCTACAGAATATACATTTTTCTCATCAGCAGGTGGTTATTTTCTGGTATAAATCATGTTAAGCCATAAATTAAGTCTCAACAAAATTTAAAACATCAAAATTATATCAAGTATCTTTTCAGACCACAACAGAATACAACAAGAGCAGCACTACATAAAATAGAGACAAAAAAAAATGATAAAAAAGATCAAGAAAATGAAAAGTTGTTTTTTTAAAAAGAAACTCAATTGACTGATTATTAGCTCAATTGGGCAAAAAGAGAGATGAGGCAGATAAAATAAGAAACAAAAAAGAAGATATTGCAAATAATGCCACAGAAATACAAAAAATATAATTAGACATGATTACGAGCAACTTTACACCACCACTGGGAAACATAGAGGAAATGACTAAATTCCTAGACAAATATAAACTGCCAAGATTGAAGTAAGATGAAATAAAAAATCTAAATAGAGTAATAACAAGCAATGAGATTGATTCAGTAATAAAAATTTTCCCAAGAAGGAAAAATAGCATTATTGCAAAGTTCTGCCAAACTTTTAAAGAACCAATAATAGTTCTTCTCAAACTATTCCAAAAAATTGAAGAAGAGGAAGTTCTCCCATCTTTATATGAGGCTAGCACCAGCATGATACCCAAATCAGACAAGGAAACAGCAAACCAAGAAAATTATAGGCCAATATCCTTGATGAACATAAACACAAATATCCTCAACAAAATACTTAGCAAATTAAATTCAAAAGCACATAAAAAAGATTATACACTGTGATCAAATGGGATTTATCCCAGGAACTCAAGGATAGCTTAACATATGCAAATCAATAAATATGATATATCACATCAACAAAATGAAGAAATAAATCATATGATCATTTCAACTGATGCAGAAAAAGCATTTTGTAAAACTTACCATGACTTCATGATAAAAACTCTGAACAAATTTTGTGTAGAAGAAAAGTATCTCAACACAATAAAGGCCATGTATAATAACCCACAATGAACATCAGATTGAATAGCAGAAGTTGAAAGTTTTTCCTCTAAGATCTGGAAAAAAGACAAAAATGCCTACTTTCACTACTCTTATTCAACATAATACTGGAAGTCCTAGTTGGAGCAATTGGGCAAAAGGAAGCAATAAAGGACATCTGAATTAGAAAAGAGAAAAATCAAATTGTCCCTGTTTGCAGACAACATGCTCTCATACATAGAAAAACCTAGAAACTGCATCAAAAAACTCTTAGACCTAATAAGAGAATTTAGTAAAGTTGCTTGATACCAACATACAAAAATCAGTGGCATTGCTATACCTCAGCAACAAACCAGCTGAAAAAGAAATCAAGAGGGTAATGCCATTTATAATAGCTTCAAATAAAGAAAAATATCTAGGAATAAATTTTACCAAAAATGTAAAAGATTTCTATGAAAACTACAAAACATTGATAAAAAAAATTGAAGAGGACACACATGAAAAATGGAAAGACAATGCATGTTCATGGACTGGAAGATTGAATATTTTGAAAATGATCATACTACCCAAAGCAATCTACAGATTCAGTGCAATGTCTATCAAAATGTCAATAACATTTTTCACAGAGATAGAAAAAGCAATCAATCTTAGAATTTATATGGAATCACAAAAGACCCCAAATAGCCAAAGCAATTCTGAGCAAAAACAAAACAAAACAAAACAAAACAAAAACAAAAACAAAGATGGAGGCATTGCACTACCTGACTTCAAAATATACTACAAAGCTATGCTAACCAAAAGGGCATGGCACTGGAATAAAACTAGACACATGGACCAGTCAAACAGAATAGAAAGCCTCAAAATAAATTTGCATATCTACAGCCAACTGATTTTTGAAAACAATGCCAAGAATATACATTGGAGAAAGGGCAGTCTCTTCAATAAATGGTGCTTGGGAATCTGGATATCCATATGCAGAAGAATAAAACTAGACCCCCTCTCACCATATAATAAAATCAACTAAAAATGAGTATAAGACTTAAATGTAAGACCTGAAACCATGAATCTTCTAGAAGAAAACATAGGGGAAAAGCTTAAGGACATTGGGCTGGGCAAAAATTTTATGGAGAAGGCAAGACTTCTAAAGCATAAGAAACAAAAGCAAAAATAGACAAATGGGACTATCTCAAACTAAAATGCTTTTTCACAGCAAAGAAAATCAATGGAATCAAGAGGCAACAAAAGAATGGGAAAACCAATCCCCAGCAAGGGATTAAATCCTTAATACACAAGGAACTCAAACAACTCAACAGCAAAAAACCCAAATAATCTGAATTAAAAATGGGCAAATAACCTGAACACACAATTCTCAAAAGAAGACATACAAATGGCCAACAGGTATATGAAAAAAAGCTCAACATCGCTAGTCATCAGGAAAATACAAATCAAACCACAATGAGATATTATCTCACTCCACTTAAACGGCTATTATCAAAAGAAAAAAGCAAGAAATGTTTGTGAGTATGCAAAGAAAAGGGAAATTTTTTACACCATTGGTGGGAATGTAAATTAGAATAGCCATTATAGAAAACAGTATGGAGTTTCCTAAAAAAAGTAAAAATTAAAAACTACCACATGATCCAGCAATCCCACTACTGCGCATTTATCAAAAAAAAAAGGGAGGGGGGAGTTGGGGGGGAGAAATCAGTATACCAAAGAGACACTTGCACCTCCATGTTTATTGCTGCACTGTTTACAATAGCTAAGATTTGTAATCAACCTTAGTGTCTATTAACAGACGAATGGATAAAGAAAATGTATACATATGCACAATGGAATAATACTCAGTCATTAAAAAGAATCAAATGTTGTCATTCGTGGCAACATGCGTCAGCCCAGAAGACATTATGTTCAGCTAAATAAGGCAGGCACAGAAAGATAAATATCGTATGTTCTCATCATATGCAGAAACTAAAAACGTGAGTTTATAGAAGTAGAGAGTAGTATTTAGCTTACTAGAGGCTAGGAAGGGTAGGGGGTAGGGGAGATAGGGAGAGGCAATTAATGGATATAAAATCACACACAGCAAGATAAAAATAATAAGTTCTAGTATTGTATGGTAGTGCTAGGTGTCTATAATTAACAATTATGTATTGCATATTTTCAGAGGAGTTCAAATATTCTCATCACAAAGAAACGATAAATGTTTGAGATGATGGATATGCTAATAAGCCTGATTAGATCATCACATAGTGTATACGTGTACCAAAATATTAATCTGTTACCCATAAATATGTTCAATTATTATGCATCAATTAAGAAAGAAAAGAAAAAAAAAAAGAAACACAGCAAGTAGTGTGTCTTCTCATTAGATCCAGTCTGATGAGGCGTACAATTTCCAGAGCTCTGTATCTTATATGCTGGTTACTACTAACTTCCTAAAGTACACATTTATTATGAGAGGAAAAGTTCACCGCAGGCAAATTATCCAACTTCTCATCTTCTTTAATCAGGCTTAGTAAAATTAAAGACTTGTTGCTGCTTAAAATACTTATTAAAATTTTCAACTCCCCAATTTGCTTTCACAGGGCTTGAATAGCTCAAAATTTTCTCTGCAAAGACCAATTTTGAACCAGCAGCACTGGCTGGCATTTTAGGATATCTTTGTCATTATTCGTAATTAAGCCAGGAATCTCCCCAGACTTAACCAGTTCCAGAATTGTAAGAGAATCAGTTATAATGTAAAGTAAATAACTTTAAAGTTCTCATTTAATACTTTGTCAAACATGAGGAGGTAAGCATAGATAAAGTTATTTTGTATTTTACCTCTTCCTAGATAGCAACATTTACAGGTTTTTGATAAAATGGAGTGCTCAGCACAGTGTGCAGTCAGCACATGCCTGCTGGTGATGGTGCCTAATAGCAGCTTTACGACATCAGATAAAAAACAATTAAGCTTTTTCCATAGCAGATGTTTTTCTTTGCTAAATTAAACTAAAATTAAAAACACATCATGATGGTCCTCATATATGAATCCCTTGCTGGATTATTATTTATGATTTGAGACAGAACATTAAAGGAAGCTTAAATATTTCTCAAAGATAAGAGTTGTCATGAACTTCACATACTTGAATTCACTTGGTTTCCTTTTTTCAAGGTAACAGAGAGTTGAAGAATATTCAATATCAGAAAGTGGAATCAAAAATAATTTTTCTTATTTTGCACATTTTGTGCAATTTTTGTGATTAAATTCAAAGCTCCACTTGGATTTTCACATGGTCTCTCAGGCAACTGGCATATGTGTGTGTGTTTATATATATATATATATATATATATATATATATATGCAAATACATGTATATATATACATGTATTTGCATACACATATATAGTTAGCAAATAAACTAGTTCCAGAGTGAATTAAGTGGGACTTTGAGAAAAACCTTGACTTACCAAGTCAGCAAACTTTTGTTTTGATAAATACTAAGATATTTCCTTGCTAAAATGAGAATGGGAAACACCGGGTTAAATAAAGGTAAATACATTTCTTTGCAGGACATCTCAGAGCCTTTAGCACATAAATGTGTATGGTAAATCTCTCTTTTTAATTTATTTTTTGTATTGAAACATAATTGATGATATATATTTATGAGGTACAGAGTGACTATCAGTATTTGTCTACAGTATGTGATGATCGAGTCAATACTATTAGCATGTTCATCATTACAAATCATAATTATTCTTTGGGTCCCTCAGCCAATTACTCACCAGTCCCCCTCCCCATCTCTCTTTCCCACCTCTAGTAACTTTCCCACCTCTCTCCTTCTGAAAGTTCAATATTTTACTGTCATTTGGCTTTCTTCCTTCCTTCCTTCCTCCCTTCCCTTCTCTTTTCTTCCCTTCTTTTACCTTCCCTTCCCTTCCCTTCCCTCCTTCCTTCCTTCCTTCCTTCCTTCCTTCCTTCCTTCCTTCCTTCCTTCCTTCCTTCCTTCCTTCCTTCCCTCCCTCCCTCCCTCCCTCCCTCCCTCCTTCCTTCCTTCCTTCCTTCCTTCCTTCCTTCCTTCCTTCCAACTCCCACTTACAAGTGAGGACATGCAGTACTTATTTTTCTGTGCCTGAATTATTTCACTTAACATAATTTTCTCCAAGCTTGTCCATGCTTCAAGTGGCAGAATTTCATTCATTTTTATGGCTGAGTAGTATTCCACTGTGTAGATTATTAGTCTATGTGCATCTTTATCGGTGAAATGAATTTCTTGAAGGCAACATGTAGTTGGGTCTAGTTTTTAATCCATTCAGCCAGTCTATAGCTTTTAAGTGGTGAATTTACTCTGTTTACATTCAAGATTGTTATTGGAAGGTATTGCCTTATTCTTGCCATTTTATTAATTTTTCTATGGTTGTTTTATATATTTTGTGTTTCTTTCTTTCCCTTTTATTGTTTATCTTTGCTGTTGGATTTTTTCTGTAGTGATAAAATGCATTTTATTTCTCTTTCTCATTTGCTTATCTGTTCTACAAGCAGTTTTTAGTCTTTCTCATGTATTTATGGTGACATATATCTTTCTTTTTATTCCAGATGTGGGACAACCTTGAGGATTTGCTGAAGGGCTGGTCTTGTGGTGGTGAATTACCACAGGTTTTTTTGCCTGGGAAAGATACTATTTCTCTTTCATTTCTAAACGAAAGCGTTGCAAGATATGGTATACTTTGTTGGCAGTTTTTGTTTGTTTGTTTTGTTTTTATCTTTTAGCACTTTGAATATGTCATTGCATTGTCTCCTGGCCTGTAGGGTTTCTGTTGAGAATTATTCCGTAAGCCCATGGGGATTCCCTTACAGGTAATTTGATGCATTTCTGTTGCTGTTTTTAGAATTTTTTCTTTGTCTATGACCTTCAATAATTTGACTACAGTGTGTCTTGGGGAGGTCCTTTCTGGGTTGAATGTGCTTGGGATTTTTGAACTTCAGGATCTGTAAGACCATCTCTCTCTCAAATGGTAAGTTTTCAAATATTATTTCATTAAATAGGCTTTCAATGCTTTTCCTTTCTCTTCCCTTTTCTGTACACCTGTAATATGGATGTTTGTATGCACAAAGTCATCAGAAAGATTTTTCAGGTTTTCTTCACTTTTTTTAATTCTTTTTTTTTTTTTGGTCCAACTGTGTTAATTCAAAAAGCCTGTCTGCTAGTTCACAGATTCTTTCTTTTGCTTGTTGTAGTCTGCTGTTTATACTCTTATGCTCTCGGTTGCATTTGTTATTTCTTTGCATGAATTCTACAGTTCCAGGATTTCTGGTTGACTTTTTTTTTATTGCTTATATTTCTTTGTTGAATTTCTCATACATGTCCTCAAATTTCTTTTTGACTTCATTGTAATCTCTAT
>NW_007730687.1:103358-104228 GCF_000696425.1 Galeopterus variegatus
TCTATTTTTTTCATCCATCATTTTGAGTTTCCTTACCATTACCCTTTGGGATTCCTCCTCAGGCAATTTGTCAATTTCCTGTTGTTGGGGGTCTAGTATTGGAGAGTTGTTGTATTCTTTTTTGAGGGGGTCAAGCTTACTTGTTTTTCATGCTTCTCTTACTTGTCTTTCATGGCTTTTGAAGGGGGAGACTCTTTCCTGTAGAAGTATTCTACATTGACAATCAGGTTGGGCATTTTAATTTTGGATCTGGGTGAATGTGGTAGTACAGACTTCATGTGACTTCTTCAATGGTATTCAGTCTTAGGGTTGTGTGTGAATGCCTTTGTGGCCTAGGCAGAGGGGCCCTCAGTAGTATCTTGTTGGAATGGGTTTCTTGTTGGGTTGGGAGATCTGCTTCCAGTCTATGGATAGATGTTTATTGTTGCAGCCTTCCTGGTAGGTCTGTAGAGGGCCCCTGGCTCAGCTGTTGAGCTTAGAGCAAGCCTGTGTGGATGCTGCAGGATGCAGCAGTTTTCTAGCAGAGTGCTGTAGGAGGAAAAGCTGCTGTGCAATCAACTGTTGGTTTGGGAGTAGGTGTACACAGCCATCACAAGGCCTGGCAGCTCTGAAGGTGGACACCTGACCAACTATTGAGCTTGATGTAAGCCTGGAAGGGTGCTGATTAGAGGCCAGCAGCTCTGCACAGACCTGCCCTGTCTCATCAGAGTCTCTACCTGGTTCCTTGGATCAGATATACACTGAGGCAATAGGTCCTATGAGCTCTGTGGAGGGCCACTGGCTCAGCTGTTGAGTCTGGAGCAAGCCCGTATGAATGATGCAGGACCCAGCAGCTCTCTAGAGGCATGCTGTAGGAAATGAAAGCTGCTA
>NW_007730687.1:105036-107162 GCF_000696425.1 Galeopterus variegatus
TATGAATGATGCAGGACCCAGCAGCTCTCTAGAGGCATGCTGTAGGAAATGAAAGCTGCTACTCAATTGCTATTGAGCTAGATGCAAGCCTGCAAGGGTGCAGATGAGCCCAGCAGCACGATAGAGCCCTGCCTTGGTGAGGGTATGCTGTGTGAGTTCAGATGCTGGCATCTCAATCCTTCCACCTGTCCTAGGCTCCAGGCAGCCTGCACCTTGGCCCTACCTGCACCTGAGTGAGCATGGAAGAATGCAGGTACTGCCTCCAGACAAAGGGACTCAGGCTCACTGGGATCTAGGCTCCAAATAGCTGGAATTGTGTCCCTGCCATTCTCATGGCTGTGGGGGGAGGTGGGGCTTCCACCAAGCTAGCTGTGGGCCATGCAGGCACCCATGGCCTTAGCCTTCATGGGCTGCAGAAGGCAGGCCATGAATGTGGGGAACTGCTACACTCCAGCAGATTTTCTGCTAGGTAAGCCTGCTTGCTTGCTTGCAGGGGAAGGACAGTGAGTGAGTTTAGATGCTGGGGTCTGTATCACTCTGTCTGTCCTAGGCTCCAGGCAGCCTATGCCTCAACCCCACCACCATCCAAGTGAGTGCTGTAGAATCAGGCAGTGCCTCTAGACAAAGAGACTCAGGCTTGCTGGGTGCGGTGTGAGAGTCTAGGCTCCAAATAGCTGGGATTGTGGCCATGCCAGCACCTGTGTGAGTGTGTGGAGGGTTCCAGTAGGAGGTGGGGCTTCCACTGGGTTAGCTGTGGCCCTTCTTGGCACCAGTGGGCTCAGCCCCCACAGGTCTTGTAAGACAAGCCATGAATGCCGGATCTACTGCACTCCGATGGATTTTCCACTCGGGAAGTCTGCCTGCTCACCTGGGGGAAGGGGTGCTAAGTGACTTCTCAGTCTTTCTGTGTCCTAGGCTCCCAGTAGCCTGTGACCTGGTCCTGTAGTTGCACTGTAGAATGAAGGCAGTGCCTCCAGTCACAGGGAGTCAGGCTGGCTGGGTCTGGTGCAGGGGCCTAAGCTCCAGGTAGCTGGGATTGTGGCTCTGCTGGTGCCCATGCAAGAGTGTGGAAGGTCCTGGTGGGTAGTGGTGGGCCATGTGGGCCCTTGTAGGCTCAGCTCCCATGGGCCATGCAAGGCGGGTCACAAACATGGGGAGCCACAGCACACTTTATCAGATTTCCCACTCAGCAGTCTGCCTGCCCACCTGCAGGGGAGCGGGTACTGAGTGAGTTCAGATGCGGGTCCCCAAAAGACTGGGGGACTCCCCGAGGAAGGGATCACTGGCGTTTGTGGTGGCAGTGGGAATAGCTGGGGTCTTTCCAGCTTACCTTCTCTCTGCCTCATTCCGGGCTGGTCCCTGAGGCAGGGCTGAGGCTGGATGCCCTGCTCAGCTCTCTATGGTGCCGTTGCCTTCTTCCATGTTTCACAAGAATCTCTTCACTCTCTGGTGCTCTGTGCCCTGTTTCCTCAGGTTCTGGTAAAATATATCTGTTTGCCTGTTGTTTTGGTCTCTTTTTATGGGGAGTGGACTAGTACCAGACCTCTCTAGTTAGCCATCTTGGGGGAAAAAAAAAAGGGAGCGGGAATGACAAATCTCTAAGGATGGCATGTGGTGAGCACTGGCTGGTGCTGCCCTCAGTATTCTTTTCAGAACCCCAGTTTCCTTTCTTAACCACTTGGCTACACAAGCTTCTTTTCAGTGAAGTTTCCCAGAGGGGTGCATTCCAGTGGTCCGTCTCCTGAAACTTCTACACCGGCTTGCCTCTTTCACTTTGCCAGTCTGCAGAGACTTTTTTTTTCTTCAGTAATGTCTATATAGTGTGGTCTAGTCACAACTTAGAGTTGATAACATAACATAATTCAATTTTATTGGTGCAAATTCTCATAGCCTTATTAGCCACTGTTCTTTGTAACTTCTCTTAACACTAAACTGGAAAGGAGCCCCTTGAATCTCATGAAGAAGAACTGATACGTGCTGAATCTGACAATGACATAATACACTTTATTTGAATAACGTTTTTAAAACAATGCATTGTCTTTTAATACTTCTCTAGCAGAGCATTGTGAGAATTAGCATACCTAGAACAAATTGTTAGATGATAGTGTAAGGACGCTATAATCACA
>NW_007730687.1:107834-109033 GCF_000696425.1 Galeopterus variegatus
AGAAAAAAGAAGTTAGCCTTTTCATCGTTATTTTTTAAAGTGATTATATTAATGTCATTTTTAAAAATTTCAAGGACTATGTCTTTAGCACCCATCAGTGGAGGAAAACTTCATGGGAATTCCTCAATACTCTCTTCACATTTGCCTGTAATCCTTAGTAGATTCAATTGTAGGATCTTGATTATTATTTGGTGTGAATATCCACAGCATTGACACACACGTGTACTAAGATTAGACTCTAACCTCAGTGCTCATTGGAAACTTTGGCATAAATTGAATACTCAGGGGAAAAGAAAATTTCTTTCAGTGCTATTTTAAAATTCCATTTCCTCCTAGCCAAATTGCACTTGAGAAATCTCTCTCTCCTTGCCTGTGAGTTCCAATACGTGGGCAGTAAAAGCACTACAAAATGTAAAATTTTTACATTTTTCCCTAGTTCTTGTGTGCATTGGCATATTGCCTTCTGGTTGCAACCAGTACACACCCATGCTCCAAATACACGAGACTCTGGACCTAGTATCTGAAACAGTAAGAACTTTTTCAGGATTTTCAGANGTAACTTCTCTTAACACTAAACTGGAAAGGAGCCCCTTGAATCTCATGAAGAAGAACTGATTCGTGCTGAATCTGACAATGACATAATACACTTTATTTGAATAACGTTTTTAAAACAATGCATTGTCTTTTAATACTTCTCTAGCAGAGCATCGTGAGAATTAGCATACCTAGAACAAATTGTTAGATGATAGTGTAAGGACGCTATAATCACATACCTCACCAATTTGTTTTTGTTTCTAAGAAAAATGAATGTTATAGAAATAACAAGTACCGTTGATCTGGGGTGGCTAGAGTCAAAGAAATGAGGGCCTTTCTATCTTAAGCCAGTGTTGGTAACAGCCAATGTTTTCTGAACTTGAGAAATAACTGGAATGGAAAGACTCTGGAAGGGACTTTAATGTTTCAGGACATTGGCCAGTTAGAGAAAAAAGAAGTTAGCCTTTTCATCGTTATTTTTTAAAGTGATTATATTAATGTCATTTTAAAAAATTTCAAGGACTATGTCTTTAGCACCCATCAGTGGAGGAAAACTTCATGGGAATTCCTAAATACTCTCTTCACATTTACCTGTAATCCTTAATAGATTCAATTGTAGGATCTTGATTATTATTTGGTGTGAATATCCACAGCATTGACACACA
>NW_007730687.1:110266-111607 GCF_000696425.1 Galeopterus variegatus
GGTTGCAACCAGTACACACCCATGCTCCAAATACACGAGACTCTGGACCTAGTATCTGAAACAGTAAGAACTTTTTCAGGATTTTCAGAGATGGAATAATAATACGTAAGTAAAAGCAAGCTTCTGCATAAAGTTGTGAGTCCCATTCTTTATTATTCTTCTATCATGACAAGACAAAAGGGTAATTGCTGAATTAAAGAGCAGTGGAAGTAGAAATAAGGAATGAAATTGGTCATTTCATTATGACTCAGCCTGGGAACTTTTGGAAACAAAGAATCTGACCATCTCTTTCAAAACTGTCAGGCTATTTAAACTAATATAAACAAACAGAATTCGGGTCAGAACTGTGTTCTTGAGATCAATGTGTGGAACACTGAGCAATTAGCAAAGTGCACCATAGTGTGCTTACACTGAGTCTTCTCCAAGAATGCACAGACAATAGACTGATATCTAGTTTCTTCTCTAGAGTGGAAATCCTTTGCTCCTACGGTGGCCTTCATAGATGCTTTGGTGTTTTTTCTATCTTTTGACTCCATCAACACTGTGTTTTTGGACTTCGGGGTTTTTTTTTTTTTTCTGTTTCATTTTGTTTTTCCTTTGTTATAAAGAAAACAAACTCATCATTAACTTTGTTCAATGCAAGTCTACTATTGTTTCTTTTCAACTGAAAGTGAATAGCGTATGAATTTATATGTGAAATTTCCATTTGGCTTATCAAAAAAGGTTGCATTCCAAAATACCCAATCATTATAAATAAGCTCATGTTCATATCTCATTTTCCAGGCTTTCTAATGTTAAAAGAAGCTGTTAATCAAATGCCTAATTTGTATAGGGCTCTTATGCTGAATCCAATAAAATAGCTTTTTAATCAAGTCTTTTCCTATTTCCTGTTTTCTATTCTTTATCCTTTATTGCTTTTAAGAAATTAGGTGATCTTCATTCTGAGTCTATAGAACTTCTAATATAAGACTAAATCTGGAACATTAAATTTGATCACTCTTTAACTGCCTGTGTGATCTATTTACTTCATGTTAGTACTGGTGGCTCTGATGCAGTAAACTTTGTCAAGCATTCAAAAGATTTCTACATCTATATTGAGTTTTTTCATGCTTTTATTTTAGTTTGTTAGTGAAAAAAAGTTTAAAAAATTAATAAAAGTACAAATACAGCATTTTAATATTTCGTAATCCTGTATGTTTATGAAATGTGTAAAATTTCAGTTGCAAGTTCTGGATTTTGCATGTTCTTATTTGGAAAGAATACTACATAGCTGTTTGAAATGTTTTCTAAAATATGAGACCTATTGTCTTCAGTTTTTCTTTTGGATTGTGCTTTCCACAC
>NW_007730687.1:112187-114162 GCF_000696425.1 Galeopterus variegatus
AAGATTTCTACATCTATATTGAGTTTTTTCATGCTTTTATTTTAGTTTGTTAGTGAAAAAAAGTTTAAAAAATTAATAAAAGTACAAATACAGCATTTTAATATTTCGTAATCCTGTATGTTTATGAAATGTGTAAAATTTCAGTTGCAAGTTTTGGATTTTGTGTGTTCTTAGTTGGAAAGAATACTACATAGCTGTTTGAAATGTTTTCTAAAATATGAGACCTATTGTCTTCAGTTTTTCTTTTGGATTGTGCTTTCCACACGTAAAGTGAAATCATGACTCAGGTTTTGTGACTAAATTAAGCTTAGACATCAAGATTTTATTAAGAATTACATTGTTGACTATATATATGGATGTTTATAGAGGTGAAGTATAAATGGTTGAATATGTGATATAAAGATTTGTTATCACTCATAACTTAGGTAATGTTTATATTTTCAGGAAAAGAAAATCTTCGTACATATTAGTACTCTTTATCTACAACAGTTTATTTGAAAAAAATCAATCTAGGAGTTCTACCATAGCTAATCATGAAAATGCATAAGAACCTGAATTTTAATTATAGTTCTAAAATGGTTTACTACTATTTTATCTTAAACAACAGTATGAAAAGTTAAATAGTCAAGTTCTTTTTAGTTAAAGCTTCAGTATTTCCTTCAGCTGTGCTGATGAGCAGTTTAGCAGAGACTGTAGGAAATCAGGAGTTGACTCGATGATATCTACTCCTGCTATTGCAATGAATTGCAATCAAATACAGGTTTGAGTAAGTCCTCATCAAGTAATCTATTACCAAAATAGAATTTATTTTGAAAATTGCTATAGAACACTGATATCAGCAAGAAACACATGCACTGAATGGACCCTCTTTATATTTCTTTGATAACAGAATGTTCCCTATTCCTATTTTTTCTTCTTTTTTTCATTCCTTTCAGAAAATGATTTGGGTAGAAACAAACAAACATAGAAAACATAGGGTAGATGAAACAGGACTTAGCATACTCTTGCAGCTTTTTAGAATATAGATAACTCAATATAGTATTCATTGATATCATAAGTTGGACAGGTCCCATTCCCTGACATAGTACACTTTATTTTCCCAATTCCCATTTACAAACTTTTAATCAAGGTCCATTATATGTATCAGTAAAAGTTCTACTGTGATAATCAACATGCTCTCAAAATCACGTTGATATTGGTAGTTTTCTTAATAGAGGAGGAAATACGGTGTCTCCAAATCCAAAATTTGTGAGAAAGACCTAAAAGCAGCTGGAAATATAAAGAGGGTCCATTTAGTGCATGTGTTTCTTGCTGAACCTTACCCAGAAATAAGGAGCAATACTAAATCAGATGATGCTTAAACAGAACATTCTCTTACACTTCTTTTCAAATAATGATATTCCAGTATGTTGTAGGCAAGGAAGTATAAGTTATCTGATATATCTAAATTAAAAATTTAAAACTTGCTAGTCACGAGCCTTAAGGGAAGTTATTTAACATTTATAAATACAAACTTCTTCAATTGTTGAATCGAACTTCAAAAAAAGAATTGTTACTTTAAAGGGTTGTGAGATTTAAATAAGAAATACTTATCAAGTACATAGCACATGATACGAATGCAGTAGATGTTAGCTTCCTCTCTTGTCCTATTATTTATCTATATTTGCAGTCCCCATTGGGAGGCTGTTTAAAGTAGTAGTGAAGAGAGCAGGTTCCAAGTCTATACAACAAAAACAAGCATATAAAAACAAACAGAAACAAAGTAGAACCACAAAAGAAACAGACTGGGTTTACATCTAGAATTAACCAATAGTTTTGCCACCTTAGTCATTTAGTCTTTCTTCATCTATGAAATAGGAATAATAGTACTAATGCTCTCCAGTTCAAGAGCAACAGGAAACCCGTAGTTGAACAAAGTTGGTTTATTGACACGTTACAGTGAGGGACAGCACACCATCGGGAACTATGGGACACA
>NW_007730687.1:114380-134838 GCF_000696425.1 Galeopterus variegatus
GGGAAGTTATTTAACGTTTATAAATACAAACTTCTTCAATTGTTGAATCGAACTTCAAAAAAAGAATTGTTACTTTAAAGGGTTGTGAGATTTAAATAAGAAATATTTATCAAGTACATAGCACATGATAAGAATGCAGTAGATGTTAGCTTCCTCTCTTGTCCTATTATTTATCTATATTTGCAGTCCCCATTGGGAGGCTGTTTAAAGTAGTAGTGAAGAGAGCAGGTTCCAAGTCTATACAACAAAAACAAGCATATAAAAACAAACAGAAACAAAGTAGAACCACAAAAGAAACAGACTGGGTTTACATCTAGAATTAACCAATAGTTTTGCCACCTTAGTCATTTAGTCTTTCTTCATCTATGAAATAGGAATAATAATAAACCAAAAAGTTGGTTTATTGACACGTTACAGTGAGGGACAGCACACCATCGGGAACTATGGGACACATCAGTAAGAGAATGTTAGAAAGAACTTGTAGAATTTGGGCTTGTGTTAAGTGATTTTGGAGAGGGCTCAAAGAGAAATGCTTTGTTCTGGATGGAATACTTTCCAGAAGCAGGGGCAATCTTATGCTTCAGTGTCTTAATAATTCTCTAAGAAAGTAGCAGCCATTCATTTTAGCTAGAGTTTGGATGTTCGGTTGTTTATGTTGTTTGAAAGATGTTCTTGTTTTCGTCTGGGTTAAGGCATGCTTATGGAGTGGTGATGGTTTTGTCTTGATTCATCCTGGCCACAGAGTTGTCCTATCTGATATAGATGCTCTATGAAATAGTTTATATTCACCAGGAGGACACTGAGGCCTAGCTCATAGTGCCAGGCCAGCTCCCACATGTCAGGGGCTTTTTTCTTGCCTAACAGTAATCATCATAGTATTTTTTTTATTCTTATTTTATTTTTTTCATTGTACATTTTATGGGGTACAATTTGTTGTTTCAATACATGCATATAATGCGTAATGATCTAATCAGAATAGTTAACATATCTACCAACGTATCTACCAATAGTTAACTATTATCATTTCTTTGTGGTCATATCATTCAAGATCTTCTTTTCTGTCTATCTTGAAATATACAGCACAATATTATTAGCTGTTGTCCCCTTAGGGAACCAGAACTTATTCTTCCTATCTAACTATAACTTGGTAACTTTGTAGCAGTCCACCAGTACTTTTTTAATTAAAGAGAAAATCCACGTTAACCATGTACCATGGTGCCTGACATCTCAAAATATGATATCTATTGTTATTTTTATCATGTATCCCAGATTTTTACCAACACAGTCCTATTTTAAAATATTCTGTTTTGTTATCTTTAGACTTAATTTTTCATTATAAAAATATGGAGACATTTCCTGCACCTTAAAAAAAAAATGAACAATGATACCAGCCATAATTATTTCTGTTTCCTGGGTTGTACCCACTTGAAAAGAAGCTAAGAAGATATTATTGGGAGCTCTTACAGTGCTTTTAAATGCCGAATTTAAATATTGTTCCTTTCAATAATATGGATTATAGGTAAGCTCTGAATGTATTATTAGGTAGACAATATTGAATAAAGGTTAAGGATGGTCTGCCTGGAGTTAGTCTTCTAGGGTTTGAATCTTGGCTCAATTTCTGACCATATGACCTTGGAAAAGGTTTTTTTTTAACCTTGTGTGTCTCAATATCTTCAGATCTAAATGATTAAAATAGTACAAACCTTACAGAGTCATTGTGAAGGTTAAAGGAAATAAAACGTGTAAAGAACAAGTGCCTGGGACATAATAACCATTAGCAGTGGTTAGCTGTTAGATTATGTTGCCATTTAACTCTGGCTGTTTTATCTTAATGCACTTTGGATTTATTGTACACTGATTAAAACAATAAATATTAATTGCTTGCAACTCTGTGGAAGAGATTGTGTTAGGTATGTAGGAAGAGCCATAGTACCTGCCTTTAAGGAACTTGTTATCTTGCTGAAAAATTCATGAAAAGATAAATACCTAAATAAATCTGTAAGAATTAAGTACAAATGCTTATCATTGACAATAAGAATTGTAATGCCTTTGAGGAAGGGGAATTAGCTTCTAGTCAGAGCAGACTGGCAAACTGTAATGGTGTAGATGGTTGGTGATCTAAGTCTGGGAAGATTTATGGAATTTGATCATTCAGAGAGATGGCAAAAGAGCCCTCTAGATGGAAGTCACTTCAGGTGCAATTACATATGAGAGGTCAGATAACAAAAATTACGACAAAAATGATTAAAAATTACAACAAAAGCTAAGTAGAACACATGCTGAGCGTAGAACCAAGCACTATGCTAAGCACTTAAGTTCATTATTTAATTTAATCTTCTTTATAACCTTATAGAAAAGGTAGAATCATTGTCCCCATTTAGTGAGGAAAACAAGGTTTAGACAGTTTAATTAACTTGTTTAAGGTTACTAAATTAGCATGTGCTAAACTACAATTTGACCCTGATCTAATGAAATTTAGATCCCATGCTCTGAACCTCTATTTTTCTGTTTCCCCTTAAATGATCTTTGTATATATTATATCACTAAAGCTCCTCAATAACTCAACTCACTATGACTGTGGTCAGATTATGCAAGACATTTAATGCAGTGTCAAACAATTTTCGTTTTCTCTTGTATAGAATGGAGAATCCAGTGCTATTTAGAACAGTGAAGTGACATGACTTTTTTAAGAAAAGATTTTTTTAATCAATAATCTTATCTTTTTAATTTACACATGTATTCTTAAAACACACCACCACCCCATTCCTTATTATTTTATATAACCAGACTGAATTGTTTCTTATGAAGACACGAGAAAGGTAAAATTGCATTAGACAAATTTTTCTTTTATTCTCATTTGTAGAAGACATCTGCCACAAAGCTAGAATCCATATTATATATGAGTATTTTGTTCATGAGACTATGAAGCATGATTTTCCTGAGGTTTTATGTCTCAGAGACAGGAACCCAGTTCACACACATGGGACACTAGAGAAAGAAAAAAAAAAAGACATTTTAATCATTAGATTTAGCAATAGCTATCAAAGAGCAATACATTAAGAATTATGCTGTTTGGTTGATTGTTCATAAAACAACAAAAGGGGCCAAAAATGTTTAGTTTAAAAAAAAAAATACAAAGTGAAGTTTATTTCAACCGATAAACCCATCTGTGTTGAGCATCCAGCTGCTCCCTTTCCATTTGCTACTTACTGAAATGTTCATAATTTATTCATCTCAGGATACACTTACACATCTGTAGAATCATTACTCTAGCTTATTTAATTGCCTTTGAAATTAAATAAACCAATGAACAAGAGAAAAGATAAAACTCTAGGGAGAACAATGGGTGTAGCAAAAATTGTTGGGTAGAAAATGTCTCAAAGCTAAAGAATTTTTGTCAAATGGTCAGTAATGACTGTTGCATGACTTGTCAATCATTTATGAATTTAGATCCTCTAAATTTACATTTATAGCTCTGTGAATTATATTGAATTCACCTCTTCTTCTTCATTGTTTGTTGTTTTTGTTGGCCAGAACAGGGATAAAACCCTGGACCATAGTTTTATCTGCACCATGCTCTAACCTACTGAGCTAACTGGTCAGCTAGCATTCACCTCTTGATAGGTTTCTCAATGTTTCAATTATTTTTTAAAATGTTATAGAAGTAAAGCTTTAAAAAAAATAATGCTATTTCAAACTGCAATCTTAGCTACCCAGGACTGATTCTGATAGTTCAAAGTTGAATTCTTTCAAAGGTTAGAGTACAAATCTGCATGCTAAATATCACATGAGTGGTTTGAAATTTGCCTTTTGGAATTTTAGTTAGTGTTTTTTTTAATTAACTTTTTGACTTTCTTCTTTCTGGAACACTCACCTCTGTGAAACCCTTACTAGTCTCTCCAGCTCTCAGTGATAGAATGAGCTACTGGGAAAGTGCTGAATCTCCGTGACTGGAGGTAGGGACCAGGCTGCATGTCATATGTGCCAGCAAGAAAGTCTTCCACTAATGGAGGACACAGGCCTTAGGAAGGACCTGAGTGTGAATCACTGTCACTTCCTAACTATGGGACTTTGGACAAGTTATTTACATTTTCTGAGTTTAATTTTCTCATTTGAAAAAAAAAATCCCACTTTATGAAAATGTTATGTGAAACAATGAATATATACTTTCAACATATATTAGCACAATTCTTCAAATATTCTGGCACAATATACAATAGTCTGGCACAATAATATTTACTTAATTAATATGATCTCTTAATTTTAAAGTGTACTCAAGCATCAGTAAGTTATCAGGTTAGAAGATTTTTATGATCTTTTCCAATCCTGGGATTATATACTACTCTGATTTCTTAATTTACTTCTCTGAACCTCTCATTTTGCATGTAACATATACAACCCTTTTCTGTTATTTATTTTTTCAGGTGAAAAAATAATAATAAGTTAGATAATAAGTTAGATAATAAGTTCCTTGAAGGCAGACACTGTGTCATGTGTTATTGTTATATTTCCCAGGGCACTATGGAGTGTAATCTCCTATACAGAGCAGATTCTCTAAATTTTATTTCTTTTGATGATGCTAACAAATGTCTTAGACTTCCTCCCATCTTGTCAGTATTAATTAATTCAGAATACAGGGATGATTCTGTTATTCCTAGTGAGTAAGGAAGGTGCTTTGGAATGTGCAAAAGAAGTTCATACAATGTTCTAAAGATTCCTTTTATTCCTAAGGAATAATTTAGGCACCAGAAACATCTGGCTCATTAAATTGGTATTTGCAGATTTTCTGCCTGAATTTACTTAAAGACTCATAGAGTGACAGCTTTGAATCAAATTATGCTTCAGTGGCTTCCTGCATCTTTAACACTGGGGAAAATCAAATGCTGTTTTTTTTTTTTTTTTGGTAGTTTTAAAATACTTTCAAAGAGTGGTTTCAATGCTGATATAAGAAAAGAAACAGGAACAACTGCAGGGTATAGGTGGCTCCAAAGGAATGTGCAAACTACCAGGATAGACTAAATTCTGAAACACCCAGACAATTGTATTTTACAGAAAGAGTTAGAGGTGAAATTTGTTTTTGAGAAATCTTCCTAAGTCTGCATTTTCACAGGGGAGGGGGAAAAAATTCATGCTTTATAAGCAATGGCAGGAACAAAAACTATCCAACTTCTCAGCCAGAATGTCATGCACTCCCCACATTGAAACCTACACTTGCAGAGTTTGTTTTACATCATTCTACTGCGTATAATTTAAAAAGTGTGCTAGCCCTGCTGCACTCAGCAATTAGAAGCTAGTTTTCTGCCTGGCCTCCGGAGATTTTTCTTCCACCTACAGAACTTCCATCCTACACCTCAAGAGGAAGGATATGAGGCAAAAAAGAAGAGAAATTTTACCATTCTGCTAAGTTCCCCCTAGAGTTAGTGGTCTACTTAAAAATATGATTGCATTCCTCCATTATGTAGTCAAATGGATGCACATACTCAGTGCAACTCACTGTAACCATATAGCTAAAAGAAATAATTGAAATGGTGTCACCAAGGCTGTTTTTACATATTTACCCTTGCCCAAACTTTTTGTTTAATACTCATCTCTGAGTTTGCTTTCTGGTGTCACCTACCTTTCAGTAAGGAATCCATTTGGAGCCTGCCCTTTCAGGCACTCTAATTTTCTTGTATTTAACCTTTAAAAAATTGACAATTTTTCTACTTTTTACAATTTTATGACTTTGAGTCCATAGAAAGCAGGAAATAAAATGTCATTTCCTTTACTCCAAATTAAAAATAAAGGAAATCTGAAAAGAGAACAGAAAATGAATTGCTGGACTGTCAAGATCTTCTACCTTAAGACATTGGATAATGAAATCAAAACAGATTATCAAGTACAGGTCAACTCATATTTGCATTCAAACATTTCTTTAATATAATATGATACATGAGGATTTTCTACAAACCTCGAGTGCCTCTTATTATAAAATCTTCTAAAACATATTATTTATGTTTAGCTATTATTTAATGAATATTGACTTGTTAGGAAATATAAGAATAGCTAAGAGTTATGACCATTGTCATTATTATTTATTATATTTATCTGGAAATATTGTAAAAGATTTTCACACAGTTAATCGATCTGTGAATATTGGGTTCAAGCACACAACAGAGGGCTCCATCTCAAGTAATATGAAAACATAAATATAGATCAGCTATATTTGGACACATAATCAGTTATAGTCTAAAAATGGAAATCATATTTGAAATTGGAACTGTCTTGGAAAATTTGGGTCGTTCTAAAACACTCAGCTACTCATGAATGAAAAGATTGTGTGTGTGTGTGTGTGTGTGTGTGTGGCTGTGTTTTCAGACAAGCCATTCATACTAAACAGAAGTCCTGTCATTACGTTGGACAGCTAATCAACAAGGACAATGACTTTACTTAGTATCCAGTGCTCACAAGAGTCCTTGCTGGAGACTGGCCCACTGCTTCTGTAAGACATCAACAATCATGAGTTACAGGTGACTACTTCCCTTCTCACTTTTCATATTTTCATGAATCACTCTGAAGAAAGGTAAGTATATAATATTTAAACCATTATTATTCTGAATGTTAAAAAGTTAGCAAAAATTATGAGCATGTTATATACAGCAAGATAATAATAAACTGAGATCTAGATATGGAAAAAACTAAGTCTGCAAAATAGCTGCTACAAACTTTTTCTTTCACCCAGTCATACTTAACCTATGTGGTTCCCTTTTGTTCTTGTTATTTCATTTTTTAAAATCAATATGTTACTGCTTTTGCAGTGCTCTGAGCAGACAAGGATTATTGGGGTTGGAGAAAAGAGAAAGTTACCTGAGATGTATTTTCTTAATACGTGTATTTGGCTCCAATTTTTGTAGACAGCAACATTTTCAATACAACTCACACAGTTAAATCAAGACTACTACTTTATAATAACTTATCAGTATTCAATTCTAACTTGATTCTTAGCAAGACAGTATTTGTCCAGTATTTCTATACAAGTATAGGGAATTTTCTACAGGATCTGTACTCACCAAATTTTCCAATTATCTGTGCACACTAGTCATTAAAATTTTTTTGTTGTGGTAGAAATGTAAAAAACTGTAGAAGGTTGATTAGTATTTGAAGGGTAATTGGAGGCTACATGAAGACATGCATATACACACATGCATGTACACATATACATACCGTATTATACTACCCAAGGCAAAAGTCTTCCACTAGTTCTTTTTCATATAATTTCTCCCAAATGAATTTTTAGTCACATAGTAGTGGTAACTAATTATCCATTAATCAATATCTTCTCCAATCACACTTCAACCTCTCACCTCCTCCCCCTCCCCCACCTCCCTGCAAAAATAAAATAAAATGAAATAAAATAATCCTCAGGAACAAGAATGTTCTGGGTAAAAGAAATCCCTGAGACAGAGGAATCCAGGAACCTAGAAAAACCTATGTTATTGGTAAAAAATCAATTTGCTATGGCACTTTTTTGCAGAAGGATTTGAGATCAATTCAGTCTAATAATACACTTGCTCCTGCCACTATTTTTTGTTCTAAGAATGAGAATGACATTCTGCAAAGGAAAGAGTAAAATTTCTAAAATCTTCAATCATTCATGAATAAAACCTCCTCTATTGGGTGGCATTATCTAATCTTCTTTGGTGCCAATTTTTATTTTCTTTGTGCCTTGTTGATATTTGTTATGCAACACCTGATTATAATATTGTTCTGTTTCCTCTCACTGAACCTGCTGCTGAAATTGCCCCAAAAGTCATGGTAGGAGAATTCCCACAATGGAGTGCCTCAAGCCATCCGGTGATGGAGTGGTTGGGATTCCAAAGAAGGAAGCAGTAAACTCTAGCCCAAAACATGTATTAAGGGCACTCAGTAAAGAGTGCTGCGACATCCTGGCCATGAACAGTGTGTTCTACCTAGGCACGTCCACCATGAGGGGGTCAAGGTATGGAGTTTACCTGAGGGTTTAAGGCATTTGTTTCAGGGCTGGGGCCAGTTTATTTCAATGTTTTGGGCAACAACCTAGATACCTTTATCAGTGCCTGGGAATGTTCAAGGCCCCAGTTTTATTTCAAGCCAGCTGGGAGGAACCAGGAGCTGGCTGGGCCACAGAGGGCTCGGGCACTCTGATTTTTAGTCAGGACACAGAAAAAGAACAGGCAGAATGGGGAGATCCTACATGTTCTTACTGAAGAATCAGATCTTTATGCTCCAAAGAGTTAAAGAAACTTAAAATGCCTTTTCTCTTAGCCAGGCTATGGCCTAGAAGTGAGCTTTTCATGACTGGGTAGGGAATGACGAGTTGGGTCCATTTAAAGGCAATTCCTCTGATCTCTTTCAGCTGAATATAGAAGGGAGACACATTCTAGAAATATCTGCTCGCTTGGCAGAGGAACTGCTATTAAAATAAATTGGTTGCCAAGTATTTACTATGTTTTATGTTTGCCTCATCATAATCTTACCTCATAATGGGTTTAAACAATTGTCACAATATACAATCTTCTAAGGTTTGGATAGGGACTCTGGGTAGATTGAAAGAGCTATGAATCCTTATTTGGGCAAGAAGGAGAAGAGGATTTTTGTTGTTGTTACTTAATCACATATTAGTTTTGCATTTATTCAGTGCTCACAATTTAATGTGAACAACAATGTGTACTTCGAGAAGATGTATTAGGCTGTTATGGTCTTTTCACACCCTCTGCACTCAAGAGTTGAGGGCTGTTTCTTGTTGGGGGCAGAGGGTGAGAGACAGCGACTCTTGACAACTTTCCTGGGTAGGGAAAGGCTTAGTAAACATTTTTCTGTAAAGAATTTTCATGCATCTTCACATCATGTTAATATGCAATAGTCAAGATATCTGACAATCTGGCTCCATCCTTTCTTTCTACTTTATCATCTGAGCAACTCAACTAAGCAGAAAAACTCTGTTTCTTAGGTATGCCCCACATTATTTTTGCCAATTGTGATGAAAATGTTTATTGGGTGCTTAGTCTGTACTAAATATTTTGTTTTATGTAATCTTAATTTTCATTGGGTAGAAACTATGATTATTCTCATTGGAAATTGAGGCTTGAGGATTAAAGTGACTTGCTCAAGGTCACTAAGTCAGCAGAGGGCAGGGCCAGTGGTTCAGCCCAAACAGCCTGGTTCCAGAGCTTTCTTTTATCAATCTGTCTATCTATCAATCTATTATCAATCTAATCATCTCGCTATCTAGCTATCTAGTGAGAATGAGGAGGTTTGCTTTCTGCCTTACATATGAGAGGCTATTCTTAAATGTCTAGTAAGCTTCATTTCTTGGGTCACTCATCAAATTTAAGAGTGAGACACTAAAAACTCCTCAGAAACTCTCTGCACCTGGGTAAGCTTGTTGACTGATGGGCCTCACCATACACTGATTAAGGACTCAGTCACTTTGTGGGGAGATATCCAAATTCAATATCCATAGTTTCTTTTTTGGAACTATTCTTTTGCTTGAGTTATATTAGCTAGGGTGGCAGTGGTCAGGGTGAAAGAGCAGGGGACAGGGTTTTAACTCATCAGAATGGAGACACAGCTTAATCCTTATTTTTTCAGTTTAGCACCTTACACCTAGAACAGTGCTTATACCCACATACAGCTTTTCTGAATGAGCATGTCCAGAAAGCAAACCTTGCTTCTGCCAGGAGGAAGAGAGGCAGTTTCCTGACTGTATGGGGTTAGGGAGAGTATGTGGGGACCTTAACTGCTTCTAACACCAACTTTCATCCTATCCTGTTGCTGTCAGCTCATCCTCACTTAGTGCTGGAGGAGTAAAGATGCCTCCAACCAGGATTTGTTCACAGCATTCCATCTCTGGGGATTTCTTCTTAAAATGTTCTTCACTCATCTCCTAGCAGTGTTGAATGTCCAAATATCTGCTCTTTCCAATAAACCTCATTCCTTCTCAGGACTAAATCTGAAAAATGCACTTCACATTTCTTTAAGTATTTAGTACAGAATATTCAGACTATTTTATATAGCAACAACAGTAGTCATGTGATGGTTATTTATATGCTTTTTAAATTTGGTCAGTACAGAAGAGAAAAAATTTTTTCCTGGTGATTAGACATTTTTATAGCTTTGCTTCATAATTAATTAATAATTGGGAATAAACTAAATAAATTAGGTAAGTATTACAATTTTTAAACGTCTACTTTATGTTAGACATATGTCAACACTAATTTTCACAACAATCCTGCATGCCAAGTATTGTTATACCCATTTTATGGACATAAGATGAAATTAAATCTTGGAGAAGTTAGGTAATTTGCTCAATAATGATATTTTATATCTATGCAACACATATTTAATAAGACTTTCACTTTATATGATGCCATTGTTTAGAGCCTCCCAACAAATCTTTGTGATTATTATGATCTTTCTTTGACAAGTGAGAAAAAGAGTATGGTCTTTATCTCATAGTGTGGTCTGTGAAACTAAGATCTTTTCAGAGGTCCCCAGCACCATCTTAAGGCCTTTGTGTGGTCAAACTACTTTAGTAATAAGACACTGTGTGCCATTTTCACTCTTGTTCTTCCATGGGTGTGCAGGGAAGTTTTTCCCTGGTGTGCAGGGAAGTTTTTCAGAGGTGTCTTGGTGAGTAATTGCACCATCACTCAGACAGCTAACGAAATGCATGCTTGTGTATTCTTGTTTCAAAAATTGAAATATTAAATTTGAATATGGTAAATATTGGTAGTCCACATATGCAAAAGACTCCAAAAAGTCTTCAATAATTTTTAAAAGAGTAAGGGATCCCGAGACCAAAAATTTTGAGAACTGCTGTCTTAAAGGAATACATTCCTTGTTTTCTACAAGGAATACAATTTGTTTGTAGTAGAAATGAATCAGCAAAACAGATACTCATGATCTCTGTAGTATAGTATGCCTCTCTGACATGGTATATTTTTGGATATTAGCATCTTCTCTATGTTAGAAGAAATTTGACTTTCCTGGGGATAGGCTTTATGTGTCCAATAGAATAATAATCTCATGTGGTACCCAAATTATATTTACATAAATTAGTTAACAATTTTTCCTGAAGACCTTCAGATCTCTCTTTTCAGTGGCAGATGTATTCAGTATTATCACAGAAATCCACCTGGAATCAAATTTACTTAGAGGTATTTGATATTGTTAAAACTTCACTGTGTGGCCAGTAATGATGTCTGTACAACATACTTTTCTTTGAGGCCTCTCATTTGTAGTTTACTTTTTACCAAATGAAGCTACTTCTATGGAAGTTAATCTCTTTGATGCGTACAATATAGAAAAAAATCAAAATTTCTTACAACAAAGTCTTTGAAAAATCTAGATATAAGAATTATTGAATCCCTTCAGGTTGCTGCCTGATGCTGATTATTGAAAGACTACTTAGAAAAACTGCCAAATTTGACATGTTTGTGTGTGTTCCATGCTAGAGAGAATTTTACAAAGAGTTTTAGTTGTTTTTTTCCAGAGATACTGGCCTTTGATCTAGGTTTCTGTAAATCAAAAACGTATTTCTAGACATTTAAGCTCTACTGTCCTGGAAATTATGATGGAATTCCTCCTCTGAGTTTGGAAAGTATATTTAGCACTAGAAGTGTAATAACATATTGAAAGTATTTTAGAGAAATTGTCATTGACAAGATGTTGAAGAGATTACGTGAACTTCAAATTTTATTCTGAGATCCAAAATTTTGACTCAGAAAAGATTAAATAGCGACTTCTAAAAAAGGAAGTAAAAGTTGATGACTTTTCAAATTTCCTTAAATCAAATGTTTGAAAAGTAAGAACACTTTCCAACATCCCAGCCGCTTTATTTGCAGCATATTTCCTGGACTTCGTGAATAATACTGATTGCTGCCGTTGAATCAATTGTGCACCAATCCACACTGATCACTAAGTCAGCTGAAATGAGCAGATCAGCCACGGGGCAGTTTGTTCATTTCACCTATGTAAACACAGCTTTAACTACCAGCATTGATGTCTCAGAGAAATATTCCTAATACAACTATTTTTCTTTTTTTTTTGACTGAGTACACATTAAGGGTCATTTTTTCTCCCATGCTGTAAAAAACAAGAGCTCAGGGACATGGTCTCTCAGCATATTGACACTTCATTCAAGGTTTGTAGTAAAGTACCTTTTTCTATCACTCTTACAGTGAGGAGGGAGAGATTCTTGGTTTCTTAAATGGGAATAAAATACCCTTGAGCATTGTGATTATAATGCTACCCGAATGTTTACAAGTTGCTTTTTTTCATATCTGGTTGCAAGCAAGACCAGGATTACATAAGGGATGGATGCTTCTGAGGAGATTCCCGACTAAAACCTCCATTTCCTCCCTAGAGTTTCTTGGATAAGTACAAAGTCAAAGTTAATGGCTATTCAAACTAAGTGCTGATTCTGAGAAAACGTTTGGTAAATAGGTGAGCAATATTTGTTGTCTGCATTCAATATTAGTAAAATACGACACAGGCAAAAGTTGAAAGAATATTTATAAAGTATCTATAAGAAAAGTTCTATGTAATAAGATGAGTAAATCCCAGTTACAGCCTTAATCCATTAAGCAATTTTTTAAAAAAGACTATGGAAACCAGTTACCACAAAAGAACTTGGACAGAAGGGCTGGAGTTAATAAAAATAAAACTTGACTTTGATTTTTGTGAGCAGCTAATTTGAAATAATGTAACACTTTTTACGTGACCAAGATATACCACAATTTCTATGAAATCTATGAGTTAGGTAGTCATCTTCTTTTATCCTTTTAGCTATAAACTTTTAGAGCAACATGACTTGTTTCTAGGTTGTCAATTACTGCTCGTTATCTTCTTTGAATTGTACTTGGCCAAATGTTTCTTGATTGTTCTTTCTGTAGATACTGCATTTTGATTTATTTTTGTCTCTAATTGTTACATAAAGGGTGCCTGCTACTTTTTTGTAATTATTATTTTTAAATTTTAGCAAAGAGAAAACCACTGGCAAGAGTAATGTATACAAATTATTGATAAGATTTCACTTTTGCCAGGGCTTTCCAAATAGAACATTGAATCACATTAGAAAAAAGTCCACTTGCAGAAACCTTCTTCTCCCCTCTATGCTTAACGTCCTTCTATTCTTGGACATGCCAGGAGTTCTTAGAGGTCCTTTCGGAGCAGCCAATCAAGTGCTAGGAGATTTGACTGGGAACTCAGTACTAAAAGAAGGTCATTTAGAATGACTTTCTTATTTTTGACTCTGTATTAGTGAAAGTTTGCTCTTACATGTTGGTATGATTTGTGAATATATATATATATATATATATGACAATCTTCAGAGAGAGTTTTTTGAAGATTGAAATCAAAGCTGCTCAGACAAATAATCCCATATTTGTTCCTCATATTCTCATCCAAAGAATTTTATATATGTTAAACTTATTTCATAGCATCATATTTAGCACAATATTAGGTATATAGCAAACAGTACCTGGGAATTAAGTCATTATTAAATTAACTTTATTTAAAAATTCTAAACATACATACACACGCAATGCACACACACAAACACACTTGTAGATCTGAAAGCTTTTTGTTTGACTCTAATAATTTTCACGTCATTCAATATAAATTATCTATCACTTATATGCATTATTTCCAATAAAATATACCTTCTTCTATTAATGTCCTATGTGCAAAGCACATTTATGTACTTTATCTCCAGTCAACAGCACAGAGGGGCCATGGCTGAATACTGTATTGACTTGTGTGTGTGAGAGTTTTGCTTTGTTTTGTCATCCCCACAACCCCTGCATTTTTTCCTGTCCGTTCCATTTTTCAGGAGGCAGCAGAGTGAAAAGTCTAAACTCTTTAGAGAAATTAAAGAGATTTCAGATGAAGCAGAAGAAACACAAAAGAGAATTAGCTAATGAAAGAAGAGTATCCTGGAGCTGCAAATAGGAGACAAGAGCTGTCCCCCCACTACAGAGGAGAAAAAATAAAGACTTCAATGGTTGAGGGAAAAAGAGAAGAGAGGTATAGATTTTGAAGTCCCTACATCAGGAGGGACCCAGTCCCAGTTTTCTGTCATTGCTTCCTGGAGGCTGTGAAAACAAGGAGCAGCTGGTAGAGGGAAGTAGCACAGGCTCAGAAAGATCTTGTCCCCATTGTGACAGAAAATCAGCCAAAGCTGCGGAGCAGAACGGGGCCATGCAGGGTGAGTCAGCAGCAATCTCAGCCCTAAGGTGGACCCTGATGGTTCAGGGACAGCTTCCCTTTGTGCCGTCCTCACACCCTTGACAACTTTAAGACCTTGAAACCGGCTGTGACACTACAACATACTGGGTAGAAACCCGCCACCTGATGGAGATGAAGTGTTCTGCCAGCCCTGCAAAGGTTTTACACCAGACATTTATACAGATAAAAAATATATACACTTAAACAATAAGCACATTTATTTATTTATTTTTTCAAATTAGATTTTAAAGTCTGAGATTCCTATCTGGGGCAAACATATTATCCTCACATTACAGAACAGTAACCTGAAGTCTGAAGAATTTAAATAAATTCCTCGGGATCATAAAACTCATTAACAACAGAGCTGTAATATGAATTCCAGTCTGGCTTTCAGGATCCAAGACCTACTTCCTATGCTTCCCTATGTGATTATGTTTTTACTATGTTTTCCTATATTCTAGAATCAGAGCAATAGTCTTACATTTTGAAATAGAAGCCATGTGCAGAGACAGTACATGGACAGTTGTGTCTGTGACTGGGAGAGTGGATCTAATTTAAAAGAGGCATGGGTAGCCGGCAGCCCAAATTTGAATTCCTGAATTCAGTTATGAGTGATAAAGCTGATGTTTTGAATTCTATTAGATTGCTTAATGGGATCGAAATATGTAGGAAAAAGTGGTATGGTTAGTACACCAGTAGCCAACCATTCACTAAACTGCACACTCATGTACAATATTTAAAAACAGATTCATGGCTAAAAAATTCATTATTATCGTTCCTCAGTCAACTAGTTAAGAAAAATGAATTTAAAATTATATAACGTGATTTATTTGTTAAAGACCAAGCAAATTCCATGCCTTCAAGAAGCTTTTTGATAAGATATTCATGATTCCTTTAATGTAGCTTCAAAGAACATAACTTTTTTTTGCTTTATTGCAAACTTGTTTTGTATTTCTATCCTCTAAATTTTCTGAAGCATATTCTAGGTTTACATTTTAGTACTTTCTTCCCTTCAGAATTTCTAGTTTGTATTTTACAAGGTTGTTTTTACTTTTTGGTTGATATTTATTTTCTTACCTTGGCAATACTTTTTTTATGTTAATTTGACCTTCACATTTGCCTTTATACCATCTTTGACTTGAGTAGTCTCTATTTTGTTAAATTGATGGGGTCAGTAAGTTTTTAACCTATGTCCATGGGGACTTGTTTGTTGTGATTTCAAATCTTATTCCAGTTCTTTCTGTTGGAGCCCTCCAATAAGAAAGGATCATTCTTTGGAGAAGTGGTAATTACAGACAGTGGAGCAGTAGATGAACATTTTGTCTTACAATCTGAGCCAATTCACATAAAAGTCAGGAGAATATATTTCTTTTGGTATATTTATTATAGAACATTACAGAACTCAGTCTAAAACTAATAATTACTATCAAAATATTTAACATTTATTGTGCCAGGAATATTTCTAAGAGCTTTAAGGTATATCATCTCTGTAATCACCCTAGAAATCAGGTACTATTTTTAAGCTTCAATTTGCAGATGAGAAAACTGAGACAGAGGGCACAGAGCTGAGAAGTGACAGAGCCAGAAGTGTCCACCTCGTGTGTGTGTGTGTGTGTGTGTGTGTGTAAAGGGTATGGTTAGTAAAATCCATTGCCAAACCTTAATAGAAATGTTATTTTAAGAGACGGTTGACAAGATATCTGGTTTTATTCATGATTACAAATATGGGTGTATTTTTCTCCTCTCCAGACAAAATTCCCCCAGTCCTTCATGAATAAGTATAAGGACCCTTTCTACTCTGCTCACTCACCTTACATGATGGCTTATACATCTTTGGTGGTAACCAGAATGGATGGGCTGACTCAAAGGCCATCACCGCTGTGACCCAGGTTCTCAGGTTCACTAAAAATCTATTTATCTGAATTTATGGCCTGAAAATATAAATGGCTTCCTTAAGACTTTAGTAGACTATGAGGCAATAAATCTAATTTTGGGCAGAATGTGATTCAGACTGCTAGCTAAAGTGACTGTGAAGTCTGTTTGAAAGTTCAAGGGCTTTGGAGTCAGAGAACCTAGGGAGAAAATCACAGCTCCACCACCAACTAGCTGAGTGGCCCTGGACAAATATCTTCTCTAACATTCAGTTTCTCCACCTGTCAAAGTTGCAGGAACAGTTAGAAATAGGGCATGTATACACCCTGCATGTAGGTTCTCAATGAGCTTTAGCTATAGTTATATCCCAAAGGAAAAAAAAAAATCTTCCCACAAAAAGGAGGGGAGCATTTATAGATACTTTATTCTAAACAACATTTCTTCCCCACTACAAAAATATATTTAGCATTTTTTTTCTTGAACCTACAGAATAACTAATATATGGTGACTGATAATTGAATAGAATAGCTCAAACTAATTTTGGATGACTGAAAGCAACATATTGCAATTTAAATGTATTGGTCAGTCTTAAGGAATTAGAAACACAAAGCTGTTTCAGAGGTCTTGTTTCAATGGAGCGGTTCTCATCCTGGGATTTCTCAACCCTAAAGGTACCAGAAAGAAGCAATGAGATTGAATGAGCTTGCCTTAGATAGCTGAGGCTGCCATAACAAAATACCACAAACTGGGTGGCTTAAACAACAGACACTTATTTTCTCACGGTTCTGGAGGCTGGATCAGGGTGTCAGTATGGTCAGGTTCTGGTGAGGGCTCTCTTCCTCGCTTGCAGACAGCTGCCTTCTCACCATGTACTCATACTGACTTTTCCTGGTGTGTGTGCATAGAGAGGGAGATTTCTGTCTTTCTTCCTCTTCTCATTAAGCCACTAATTCCATCATGAGGGTCCCACCCTTACGATCTCATCTAAATCTAATTACCTCCCAAAGGCCCTACCCTTCCAAACACCTGAAGGTCAGGGTTTCAACATATGAATTGGAGGGGAGGACTTGGGGAGGGGGAGCTGCAACAGAGCTCTTTTAAACATTTCCAAACAGTGAAATGGGATTCATAAGTTTATCCTCTGTAAAGCACTTCAGGCTAATAAAACCCACAAAATTCTTTTCTTCTGGCTGCAATTTTATCAACTATGTGTGGTAATGAGTAGTTGTCTCATACTGATCATGAATTTTAATTGATATATCTGATAAATAAAAGCAGAAAAATATTACTTAATAAAATGCAGTTTAATAGATAAACTGTTTCAGAATAGGGTGTCATTGGTGCTGGAAGGAAATCACAGGGTAATTTCAGGTCTAGTTGATGAGAAGAATAGTGGCATAGATTTAAGGGAAGGAAGCCAGGACCTGCCTAGGACATGTGAGTTGTTTGATATCCTGGCAGCATAATCTTCATGGCAGTACTTATCCAGATAACAACAATTTTTCTAATAAAACATAGAAATGTATAAAAGAGTCAAAATATATGACCTGTAAAATTTATGGTTCAAGTGTCCAGATTGACATGGTAGGACATTATCTTCCTGTGAGATTTAAAATCAATTTTAGAGTATGGGAAGTCCAGGGGCATCCAAATTTCATTGTGGGGGTAGGCAATAGCTAAACAGAGAGGGAATGAATATAAGATAGGCAAGTATAATAGAACAGGAGCGGAGAGCGGCTGGCAGGCAGAGGTGGCATACAGTCACTGATGAGTAAATATTTTATTGAATGAATGAGTGAAGACATGTTGGATGAGACAGCACTGATTGCAGCTATTAGGTTCAGGGAGGGCCACTTAAGATGGTGCCACCCAAAGATACTCAAAATGGTGGTTCCTGCCCTATGGGACTTCCCGTAAAATAAAAAGAAAAGGAACTCATAACTGCAACAGAACTTTATGCCATGCTACTTTACATACCAAGGGAACCAATAACTGTACATCTAAAAATCACCTAATTAACATAAGGCCTCAACAACTCCCATTGGATATTTCATTTAACTCCTCATTAACATAATCTGTGGCCAATCAGAACAACACAGCTCACCATAAGAAGAAATATAAGCCCAACCCCTGCAGGGGGGGAGAGCAGGCTAGGTCTGATGCCTACGCCTTCCCTGTGCTTCCTGTGCAAGGCCCCAGGCTGCTGCCTGCACAAATAAAGCCTTCCAAGCCCGATTTCTCATCCCTGTGCCAGTCTTTGCTCATCACTGCCCTTTCAACAGTGCAGTAAGGTGATCTAGTATGGTGCAATAGAGGAAGTATACACTTGCAAGGCAGAGGAGTTGAAAAAGAATAGAAAGAGTTCAGGAGAAAAACATCTCTGTAAGATACTCAAGGGCTAGTAATATAATACCTTCTTGTCGACTAAGTGCATCGAGAGTTTCAAAGGTGCCAGCTACATATGCAGGTAGAATAATACCTCCTGATGACAAAGTATTTACAGGGTATTGACCTAGTCTTTTTTGCTACTTTTGAGGCAGATTAACTGTAACTATCCAAGATAGGTAAGATTCTAACCTGCTTCCAAAGATATTTAGAAAAAAGAATTTTTGCAGCTAATTTCCACACTCAATAACAGCTTTATTTGTTTAGCCCTCACAGTTTACAAAGTGTTTTTCATACATTTTCTCATTTGGATCTTCACAATTGATGAGGCAGGAAACACACACACTTACTTCATTCCTGTTACACAGAAGCAAGGAAGGCTTATAGGAAAACACAGCCAAGAGCAAGTTGTTGATTAAGGAGCAGAGTTGGATCATTAATACAGGTCTTTCAATTCCTAGTTCTTTCAGCTAAATCATGTTGACTGTAGATAAATCCTGTTGAAAAGTATTTTTTTTATTCCTAAGCTAGATCTCTCATACAGTAATGAAAAGTCAACTTTTTTTGATCTGTAAAAAAATAGAGAGATATTACTGGCAGCCACCTGAGACAGTTATTAAATAAATTCATTATTTAAAAAAAGATTAAAATGATCCATTATAATTGTATTAACCTTTCAACTTTGGCCATATTTTCTAACTCTTTAATCATCTTAGTGGGTCTCATTTCACTGTCTGATTACTAGAATTTGTGGTAAGCAGTGAGATAAAACTACTCTACTCTTTCTTGCAAAACACAATCTTTCACAATAAAATAATTATGGGCAGAAAAAATAAACAGTTAAGAACATAGGGCTGGCCTGGTGGCGCACTGCTATAGTGCGCCGCTTGGGAGCGTGGCGGCGCTCCCGCCGAGGGTTCGGATCCCACATACAGACTGGTTCCGCTCACTGGCTGAGCGAGGTGCGGTCGCGACACCGAGGGTTGCGATCCCGTTGCCGGTCCCAGTCCGGTACGGGCGCGACACTGAGGGTTGTGATCCGTTGCCGGACACGAAAAAAGACAAAAAGGAAAAAAAAAAAAAAAGAACATAACAACACGTATCTTCTACAAATGAATGAATAAAAGAACTTCTGACAATCAGAAATATCATTAAAATTATTCTTTTACAATACAGTGCAGTGAGTTTGAAGTTAACAGTAAAAAAGTGTTTAAATATAAATTTGGCATGAACAGTCTTAAAAAAGTGTTATTGTTCTTATAATACTACAGTTTAAAATTATAGTCCTTCCTGGAACCACATCCTTGAATATTTTATAGTATTGCATGGCCAAATGAAAAAAATGCATTTAAAAATATTTTAAAGGTATAACAATATAAAATATGAGTTAAAGACAATAATTGTAGAGTGAATGCTTTACACTTTACACGTTATCCCAGTATATATATTATTTGTTTGCTTGCCCTATAAAGTAGCTATTATTATCTATAATCTATGATCAAGCAAATTGGAGTGCTGAGAAGTTATGAGACTTCTGTAAATAACACACAATTCTTTCGTTGAACTCAGGGAACAGACTCAATATTTTCATTTCATCATACCAAAACTTGTGGGATACAGCAAAGGCAGTACTAAGGGGGAAATTTATTGCATTAAATGCCTACCTCAGAAAAATGGAAAGTTGGCAAGTGAACAATCTAATAATGCGCCTTAAAGAACTAGAAAAACAAGAACAATCCAAACCTAAAGTTAGCAGAAGGAAAGAAATCATCAAGATCAGAGCAGAACTTAACAAAATTGAAACCCAAAAAACAATACAAAAGATCAACGAATCAAAAAGTTGGTTTTTTGAAAAGATAAACAAAATCGACAAACCACTTGCATGGCTAACAAAAAAAAGAAGAGAGAAGATTCAAATAACAAAAATTAGAAATGAAAAAGGTGACATTACAAC